>NW_027274258.1:0-117474 GCF_030028105.1 Mobula birostris | reverse complement strand
CCTAATCACAGACTCCCAGGGTCAGATACAGAGTGAATTCCCCATCACATAACTTCCAGGGACAGATACAGAGTGAATCCCCCCATCACACAGTCCCAGGGTCAAACACAGAGTGAATTCAGCATCACACACTCCCAGGGTCAGATACAGAGTGAATTCCCCATCACACACTCCAGGGTCAGATACAGAGTGAATTTCCCCATCACACACTCCCAGGATCAGACACAGCGCATTCCCCATCACACACTCCAGGGTCAGATACAGAGTGAATCCCCCCCATCACACACTCCCAGGGTCAGACACAGACTGAATTCCCCCATCACACACACCCAGGGTCAGATACAGAGTGAATTCCCCATCACACACTCCCAGGGTCAGATACAGAGTGAATCCCCTCCATCACACACTCCCAGGGTCAGATACAGAGTCAATTCCCCATCACACAACCCCAGGGTCAGACACAGAGTGAATTCCCCCATCATACACTCCCAGGGTCAGACACAGAGTGAATTCCCCATCACACACTCCCAGGGTCAGATACAGACTGAATCCACCCAATCACACACTCCCAGGGTCAGATACAGAGTGAACCCCCTCCATCACACACTCCCAGGGTCAGATACAGAGTGAATTCCCCATCACACACTCCCAGGGTCAGACACAGAGTGAATTCCCCTAATCACACACTCCCAGGGTCAGATACAGAGTGAATTCCCCATCACACACTCCTAGGGTCAGACAGATAGAATTCCCTATCAAACACTCCCAGGGTCAGATACAGAGTGAATTCCCCATCACACACTCCCAGGGCTAGATACAGACTGAATCCCGCCATCACACACCCCCAGAGTCAGACACAGACTGAATTCCCCATGACACACTCCCAGGGTCAGATACAGAGTGAATTCCCCATCACACACTCCCAGGGAAAGATACAGACTGAATTCCGCATCACACACTCCCAGGGTCAGATACAGAGCGAATTCCCCCCATCACACACTCCCAGGGTCAGACACAGAGTGAATTCCTAATCACAGACTCCCAGGTCAGATACAGAGTGAATTCCCCATCACATAACTTCCAGGGACAGATACAGAGTGAATTCCCCCATCACACAGTCCCAGGGTCAAACACAGAGTGGATTCAGCATCACACACTCCCAGGGTCAGATACAGAGTGAATTCCCCATCACACACTCCCAGGGTCAGATACACAGTGAATTTCCCCATCACACACTCCCAGGATCAGACACAGCGCATTCCCCATCACACACTCCCAGGGTCAGATACAGAGCGAATCCCCCCATCACACACTCCCAGGTCAGACACAGACTGAATTCCCCATCACACACACCCAGGGTCAGATACAGAGTGAATTCCCCATCACACACTCCCAGGGTCAGATACAGAGTGAATCCCCTCCATCACACACTCCCAGGGTCAGATACAGAGTCAATTCCCCATCACACAACCCCAGGGTCAGACACAGAGTGAATTCCCCCATCATACACTCCCAGGGTCAGACACAGAGTGAATTCCCATCACACACTCCTTGGGTCAGATACAGACTGAATCCACCCCATCACACACTCCCAGGGTCAGATACAGAGTGAACACCCTCCATCACACACTCCCAGGGTCAGATGCAGAGTGAATTCCCAACACACACTCCAGGACTAGATACAGACTGAATCCCCGCCATCACACACCCCCAGAGTCAGACACAGACTGAATTCCCCATCACACACTCCCAGGGTCAGATACAGAGTGAATTCCCCATCACACACTCCCAGGTCAGATACAGAGTGAATTCCGCATCACACACTCCCAAGGTCAGATACAAAGTGAATTCCCCTCATCACACACTCCCAGGGTCAGACACAGACTGAATTCCCCCATCACACACTCCCAGGGTCAGACACAGAGTGAATTCCCCCATCACACACTCCCAGGGTCAGATACAGACTGAATCCACCCCAACACACACTCCCAGGGTCAGATACAGAGTGAACCCCCTCCATCACACACTCCCAGGGTCAGATACAGAGTGAATTCCCCATCACACACTCCCAGGACTAGATACAGACTGAATCCCCGCCATCACACACCCCCAGAGTCAGACACAGACTGAATTCCCCATCACACACTCCCAGGGTCAGATACAGAGTGAATTCCCCATCACACACTCCCAGGGTCAGATACAGAGTGAATTCCGCATCACACACTCCCAGGGTCAGATACAAAGTGAATTCCCCTCATCACACACTCCAGGGTCAGACACAGAGTGAATTCCCCCATCACACACTCCCAGGGTCAGACACAGAGTGAATTCCCTAATCAAACACTCCCAGGGTCAGATACAGAGTGAATTCCCCATCACACAACTTCCAGGGACAGATACAGAGTGAATCCCCATCACACATTCTGAGGGTCAGACACAGAGTGAATTCCCCATCACACACTCCCAGGGTCAGAGAGAGTGAATTCCCTATCACACACTCCCAGGGTCAGACACAGAGCGAAATCCCCATCACAGACTCCCAGGGTCAGATACAGAGTGAATCCCCCCATCACAGACTCCCAGGGTCAGATACAGAGTGAATTCCCCATCACACACTCCCAGGGTCAGATACAAAGTGAATTCCCCATCACACACTCCCAGGGTCATATACAGAGTGAATTTCCCATCACACACTCCCAGGTCAGACACAGAGGTGAATTCCCCATCACGCACTCCCAGGATTAGGACATAGAGAGAATTCCCCATCACACACACTCCAGGGTCAGACACAGAGTGAATTCCCCCATCACACACTCCCAGGGTCAGATACAGAGTGAATTCCCCATCACACACTCCCAGGGTCAGATACAGAGTGAATTCTTCATCACACACTCCCAGGTCAGACACAGAGTGAATTCCCCCATCACACACTCCAAGGGTCAGACACAGAGTGAATTCCCCATCACACACTCCCAGGTTCAGAAACAGACTGAATCCAGCCCATCACACACTCCCAGGGTCAGACACAGAGTGAATTCCCTAATCAAACACTCCCAGGGTCAGATACAGAGTGATTTCCCATCACACACTCCCAGGGTCAGCTACAGAGTGAACTCCCCCCATCACACACTCCCAGGGTCAGACACAGAGGGAATTCCCCATCACACACTCCCAGGGTCAGACACAGAGTGAATTCCCTAATCACACACTCCCAGGGTCAGATACAGAGTGAATTCCCCATCACACAACTTCCAGGGACAGATACAGAGTGAATCCCCCATCACACCAACTTCCAGGGTCAGATACAGACTGACTCCCCGCCATCACACACCCCCAGAGTCAGACACAGACTGAATTCCCCATGACATACTCCCCAGGGTCAGATACAGAGTGAATTCCCCATCACACACTCCCAGGGAAAGATACAGAGTGAATTCCGCATCACACACTCCCAGGGTCAGATACAGAGTGAATTCCCCCCATCACACACTTCCCAGGGTCAGACACAGAGTGAATTCCCCCATCACACACTCCCTGGGTCAGACACAGAGTGAATACCCTAATCACACACTCCCAGGGTCAGATACAGAGTGAATTCTCCATCACATAACTTCCAGGGACAGATACAGAGTGAATCCCCCCATCACACAGTCCCAGGGTCAAACACAGAGTGAATTCAGCATCACACACTCCCAGGGTCAGATACAGAGTGAATTCCCCATCACACACTCCCAGGGTCAGATACAGAGTGAATTTCCCCATCACACACTCCCAGGATCAGACACAGCGCATTCCCCATCACACACTCCCAGGGTCAGATACAGAGTGAATCCCCCATCACACACTCCCAGGGTCAGACACAGACTGAATTCCCCCATCACACACACCCAGGGTCAGATACAGAGTGAATTCACCATCACACACTCCCAGGGTCAGATACAGAGTGAATCCCCTCCATCACACACTCCAGGGTCAGATACAGAGTCAATTCCCCATCACACAACCCCAGGGTCAGACACAGAGTGAATTCCCCCATCATACACTCCCAGGGTCAGACACAGAGTGAATTCCCCATCACACACTCCCAGGGTCAGATACAGACTGAATCCACCCCATCACACACTCCCAGGGTCAGATACAGAGTGAACCCCCTCCATCACACACTGCCAGGGTCAGATACAGAGTGAATTCCCCATCACACACTCCCAGGACTAGATACAGACTGAATCCCCGCCATCACACACCCCCAGAGTCAGACACAGACTGAATTCCCCATCACACACTCCCAGGGTCAGATACAGAGTGAATTCCCCATCACACACTCCCAGGGGTCAGATACAGAGTGAATTCCGCATCACACACTCCCAGGGTCAGATACAAAGTGAATTCCCCTCATCACACACTCCAGGGTCAGACACAGAGTGAATTCCCCCATCACACACTCCCAGGGTCAGACACAGAGTGAATTCCCCAATCAAACACTCCCAGGGTCAGATACAGAGTGAATTCCCCATCACACAACTTCCAGGACAGATACAGAGTGAATCCCCATCACACATTCTGAGGGTCAGACACAGAGTGAATTCCCCATCACACACTCCCAGGGTCAGAGAGAGTGAATTCCCTATCACACACTCCCAGGGTCAGACACAGAGCGAAATCCCCATCACAGACTCCCAGGGTCAGATACAGAGTGAATCCCCCCATCACAGGACTCCCAGGGTCAGATACAGAGTGAATTCCCCATCACACACTCCCAGGGTCAGATACAAAGTGAATTCCCCATCACACACTCCCAGGGTCATATACAGAGTGAATTTCCCATCACACACTCCAGGGTCAGACACAGAGTGAACTCCCCATCACGCACTCCCAGGATTAGACATAGAGAGAATTCCCCATCACACACTCCCAGGGTCAGACAGAGAGTGAATTCCCCATCACACACTCCCAGGGTCAGATACAGAGTGAATTCCCCATCACACACTCCCAGGGTCAGATACAGAGTGAATTCCTCATCACACACTCCCAGGGTCAGACACAGAGTGAATTCCCCCATCACACACTCCAAGGGTCAGACACAAAGTGAATTCCCCATCACACACCCCCGGGGTCAGATGCAGAGTGATTTCCCCATCACACACTCCCAGGGTCAGCTACAGAGTGAACTCCCCCCATCACACACTCCCAGGGTCAGACACAGAGTGAATTCCCCCATCACACACTCCCAGGGTCAGACACAGAGTGAATTCCCTAATCACACACTCCCAGGGTCAGATACAGAGTGAATTCCCCATCACACAACTTCCAGGGACAGATACAGAGTGAATCCCCCATCACACATTCTGAGGGTCAGACACAGAGTGAATTCCCCATCACACACACTCCCAGGGTCAGACACAGAGTGAATTCCCTAATCACACACTCCCAGGGTCAGATACAGAGTGAATTCCCCATCACACAACTTCAAGGGACAGATACAGAGTGAATCCCCCATCACACATTCTGAGGGTCAGATACAGAGTGAATCCCCTGCATCAGACACTCCCAGGGTCAGAAAAAGAGTGAATTCCCCATCACACACTCGCAGGGTCAGACAGAGTGAATTACCCCCATCACACACTCCCAGGATCAGACACAGCGCATTCCCCATCACACACTCCCAGGGTCAGATACAGAGTGAATCCCCCCATCACACACTCCCAGGGTCAGACACAGAGTGAATTCCCCCATCACACACACCCATGGTCAGATACAGAGTGAATTTTCCCATCACACACTCCCAGGACTAGATACAGACTGAATCCCCGCCATCACACACCCCCAGAGTCAGACACAGACTGAATTCCCCATGACACACTCCCAGGGTCAGATACAGAGTGAATTCCCCATCACACACTCCCAGGGTCAGATACAGAGTGAATTCCCCATCACACACTCCCAGGGAAAGATACAGAGTGAATTCCGCATCACACACTCCCAGGGTCAGATACAGAGTGAATTCCCCCCATCACACACTCCCAGGGTCAGACACAGAGTGAATTCCCCCATCACACACTCCCAGGGTCAGACACAGAGTGAATTCCCTAATCACAGACTCCCAGGGTCAGATACAGAGTGAATTCCCCATCACATAACTTCCAGGGACAGATACAGAGTGAATCCCCCCATCACACAGTCCCAGGGTCAAACACAGAGTGAATTCAGCATCACACACTCCCAGGGTCAGATACAGAGTGAATTCCCCATCACACACTCCCAGGGTCAGATACAGAGTGAATTTCCCCATCACACACTCCCAGGATCAGACACAGCGCATTCCCATCACACACTCCCAGGGTCAGATACAGAGTGAATCCCCCCATCACACACTCCCAGGGTCAGACACAGACTGAATTCCCCCATCACACACACCCAGGGTCAGATACAGAGTGAATTCCCATCACACACTCCCAGGGTCAGATACAGAGTGAATCCCCTCCATCACACACTCCCAGGTCAGATACAGAGTCAATTCCCATCACACAACCCCAGGGTCAGACACAGAGTGAATTCCCCCCATCATACACTCCCAGGGTCAGACACAGAGTGAATTCCCCATCACACACTCCCAGGGTCAGATACAGACTGAATCCACCCAATCACACACTCCCAGGTCAGATACAGAGTGAACCCCCTCCATCACACACTCCCAGGGTCAGATACAGAGTGAATTCCCCATCACACACCTCCCAGGGTCAGACACAGAGTGATTCCCTAATCACACACTCCCAGGGTCAGATACAGAGTGAATTCCCCATCACACACTCCTAGGGTCAGACAGATAGAATTCCCTATCAAACACTCCAGGGTCAGATACAGAGTGAATTCCCCATCACACACTCCAGGGCTAGATACAGACTGAATCCCCGCCATCACACACCCCCAGAGTCAGACACAGACTGAATTCCCCATGACACACTCCCAGGGTCAGATACAGAGTGAATTCCCCATCACACACTCCCAGGGAAAGATACAGACTGAATTCCGCATCACACACTCCAGGGTCAGATACAGAGCGAATTCCCCCCCATCACACACTCCCAGGGTCAGACACAGAGTGAATTCCCCATCACATAACTTCCAGGGGACAGATACAGAGTGAATTCCCCCATCACACAGTCCCAGGGTCAAACACAGAGTGGATTCAGCATCACACACTCCCAGGGTCAGATACAGAGTGAATTCCCCATCACACACTCCCAGGGTCAGATACACAGTGAATTTCCCCATCACACACTCCCAGGATCAGACACAGCGCATTCCCCATCACACACTCCCAGGGTCAGATACAGAGCGAATCCCCCCATCACACACTCCCAGGGTCAGACACAGACTGAATTCCCCCATCACACACACCCAGGGTCAGATACAGAGTGAATTCCCCATCACACACTCCAGGGTCAGATACAGAGTGAATCCCCTCCATCACACACTCCCAGGGGTCAGATACAGAGTCAATTCCCCATCACACAACCCCAGGGTCAGACACAGAGTGAATTCCCCCATCATACACTCCCAGGGTCAGACACAGAGTGAATTCCCCATCACACACTCCTTGGGTCAGATACAGACTGAATCCACCCATCACACACTCCCAGGGTCAGATACAGAGTGAACACCCTCCATCACACACTCCCAGGGTCAGATGCAGAGTGAATTCCCCAACACACACTCCCAGGACTAGATACAGACTGAATCCCCGCCATCACACACCCCCAGAGTCAGACACAGACTGAATTCCCCATCACACACTCCCAGGGTCAGATACAGAGTGAATTCCCCATCACACACTCCCAGGGTCAGATACAGAGTGAATTCCGCATCACACACTCCCAAGGTCAGATACAAAGTGAATTCCCCTCATCACACACTCCCAGGTCAGACACAGACTGAATTCCCCCATCACACACTCCCAGGGTCAGACACAGAGTGAATTCCCCCATCACACACTCCCCAGGGTCAGATACAGACTGAATCCACCCCAACACACACTCCCGAGGGGTCAGATACAGAGTGAACCCCTCCATCACACACTCCCAGGTCAGATACAGAGTGAATTCCCCATCACACACTCCCAGGACTAGATACAGACTGAATCCCCGCCATCACACACCCCCAGAGTCAGACACAGACTGAATTCCCCATCACACACTCCCAGGGTCAGATACAGAGTGAATTCCCCATCACACACTCCCAGGTCAGATACAGAGTGAATTCCGCATCACACACTCCCAGGGTCAGATACAAAGTGAATTCCCCTCATCACACACTCCCAGGGTCAGACACAGAGTGAATTCCCCCATCACACACTCCCAGGGTCAGACACAGAGTGAATTCCCTAATCAAACACTCCCAGGGTCAGATACAGAGTGAATTCCCCATCACACAACTTCCAGGGACAGATACAGAGTGAATCCCCCATCACACATTCTGAGGGTCAGACACAGAGTGAATTCCCATCACACACTCCCAGGGTCAGAGAGAGTGAATTCCCTATCACACACTCCCAGGGTCAGACACAGAGCGAAATCCCCATCACAGACTCCCAGGGTCAGATACAGAGTGAATCCCCCCATCACAGACTCCCAGGGTCAGATACAGAGTGAATTCCCCATCACACACTCCCAGGGTCAGATACAAAGTGAATTCCCCATCACACACTCCCAGGGTCATATACAGAGTGAATTTCCCATCACACACTCCCAGGGTCAGACACAGAGTGAATTCCCCATCACGCACTTCCCAGGATTAGACATAGAGAGAATTCCCCATCACACACTCCCAGGGTCAGACACAGAGTGAATTCCCCCATCACACACTCCCAGGGTCAGATACAGAGTGAATTCCCCATCACACACTCCAGGGTCAGATACAGAGTGAATTCCTCATCACACACTCCCAGGGTCAGACACAGAGTGAATTCCCCCCATCACACACTCCAAGGGTCAGACACAGAGTGAATTCCCCATCACACACTCCCAGGTTCAGAAACAGACTGAATCCAGCCCATCACACACTCCCAGGGTCAGACACAGAGTGAATTCCCTAATCAAACACTCCCAGGGTCAGATACAGAGTGATTTCCCCATCACACACTCCCAGGGTCAGCTACAGAGTGAACTCCCCCCATCACACACTCCCAGGGTCAGACACAGAGGGAATTCCCCCATCACACACTCCCAGGGTCAGACACAGAGTGAATTCCCTAATCACACACTCCCAGGGTCAGATACAGAGTGAATTCCCCATCACACAACTTCCAGGGACAGATACAGAGTGAATCCCCCATCACACAACTTCCAGGGTCAGATACAGACTGACTCCCCGCCATCACACACCCCCAGAGTCAGACACAGACTGAATTCCCCATGACACACCCAGGGTCAGATACAGAGTGAATTCCCCATCACACACTCCCAGGGAAAGATACAGAGTGAATTCCGCATCACACACTCCCAGGGTCAGATACAGAGTGAATTCCCCCATCACACACTCCAAGGGTCAGACACAAAGTGAATTCCCCATCACACACCCCCGGGGTCAGATGCAGAGTGATTTCCCCATCACACACTCCCAGGGTCAGCTACAGAGTGAACTCCCCCCATCACACACTCCCAGGGTCAGACACAGAGTGAATTCCCCCATCACACACTCCCAGGGTCAGACACAGAGTGAATTCCCTAATCACACACTCCCAGGGTCAGATACAGAGTGAATTCCCCATCACACAACTTCCAGGGACAGATACAGAGTGAATCCCCCATCACACATTCTGAGGGTCAGACACAGAGTGAATTCCCCATCACACACTCCCAGGGTCAGACACAGAGTGAATTCCCTAATCACACACTCCCAGGGTCAGATACAGAGTGAATTCCCCATCACACAACTTCAAGGGACAGATACAGAGTGAATCCCCCATCACACATTCTGAGGGTCAGATACAGAGTGAATCCCCTGCATCAGACACTTCCCAGGGTCAGAAAAAGAGTGAATTCCCCATCACACACTCGCAGGGTCAGACAGAGTGAATTACCCCCATCACACACCTTCCCAGGATCAGACACAGCGCATTCCCCATCACACACTCCCAGGGTCAGATACAGAGTGAATCCCCCCATCACACACTCCCAGGGTCAGACACAGAGTGAATTCCCCCATCACACACACCCATGGTCAGATACAGAGTGAATTTCCCATCACACACTCCCAGGACTAGATACAGACTGAATCCCCGCCATCACACACCCCCAGAGTCAGACACAGACTGAATTCCCCATGACACACTCCAGGGTCAGATACAGAGTGAATTCCCCATCACACACTCCCAGGGTCAGATACAGAGTGAATTCCCCATCACAACACTCCCAGGGAAAGATACAGAGTGAATTCCGCATCACACACTCCCAGGGTCAGATACAGAGTGAATTCCCCCCATCACACACTCCCAGGGTCAGACACAGAGTGAATTCCCCCATCACACTCCCAGGGTCAGACACAGAGTGAATTCCCCTAATCACAGACTCCCAGGGTCAGATACAGAGTGAATTCCCCATCACATAACTTCCAGGGACAGATACAGAGTGAATCCCCCCATCACACAGTCCCAGGGTCAAACACAGAGTGAATTCAGCATCACACACTCCCAGGGTCAGATACAGAGTGAATTCCCCATCACACACTCCCAGGGTCAGATACAGAGTGAATTTCCCCATCACACACTCCCAGGATCAGACACAGCGCATTCCCCATCACACACTCCCAGGTCAGATACAGAGTGAATCCCCCCATCACACACGTCCCAGGGTCAGACACAGACTGAATTCCCCCATCACACACACCCAGGGTCAGATACAGAGTGAATTCCCCATCACACACTCCAGGGTCAGATACAGAGTGAATCCCCTCCATCACACACTCCCAGGGTCAGATACAGAGTCAATTCCCCATCACACAACCCCAGGGTCAGACACAGAGTGAATTCCCCCATCATACACTCCAGGGTCAGACACAGAGTGAATTCCCCATCACACACTCCCAGGGTCAGACACAGAGTGAATTCCCTAATCAAACACTCCCAGGGTCAGATACAGAGTGAATTCCCCATCACAACAACTTCCAGGGACAGATACAGAGTGAATCCCCCATCACACATTCTGAGGGTCAGACACAGAGTGAATTCCCCATCACACACTCCCTAGGGTCAGAGAGAGTGAATTCCCTATCACACACCCCCAGGGGTCAGACACAGAGCGAAATCCCCATCAATGACTCCCAGGGTCAGATACAGAGTGAATCCCCCCATCACAGACTCCCAGGGTCAGATACAGAGTGAATTCCCCATCACACACTCCCAGGGTCAGATACAAAGTGAATTCCCCATCACACACTCCCAGGGTCATATACAGAGTGAATTTCCCATCACACACTCCCAGGGTCAGACACAGAGTGAATTCCCCATCACACACTCCCAGGATTAGACATAGAGAGAATTCCCCATCACACACTCCCAGGGTCAGACACAGAGTGAATTCCCCCATCACACACTCCCAGGGTCAGATACAGAGTGAATTCCCATCACACACTCCCAGGGTCCCCAGATACAGAGTGAATTCCTCATCACACACTTCCAGGGTCAGACACAGAGTGAATTCCCCCATCACACACTCCAAGGGTCAGACACAGAGTGAATTCCCCATCACACACTCCCAGGTTCAGAAACAGACTGAATCCAGCCCATCACACACTCCCAGGGTCAGACACAGAGTGAATTCCCTAATCAAACACTCCCAGGGTCAGATACAGAGTGATTTCCCCATCACACACTCCAGGGTCAGCTACAGAGTGAACTCCCCCCATCACACACTCCCAGGGTCAGACACAGAGGAATTCCCCCATCACACACTCCCAGGGTCAGACACAGAGTGAATTCCCTAATCACACACTCCCAGGGTCAGATACAGAGTGAATTCCCATCACACAACTTCCAGGGACAGATACAGAGTGAATCCCCCATCACACAACTTCCAGGGTCAGATACAGACTGACTCCCCGCCATCACACACCCCCAGAGTCAGACACAGACTGAATTCCCCATGACACACTCCAGGGTCAGATACAGAGTGAATTCCCATCACACACTCCCAGGGAAAGATACAGAGTGAATTCCGCATCACACACTCCCAGGGTCAGATACAGAGTGAATTCCCCCATCACACACACTCCAAGGGTCAGACACAAAGTGAATTCCCCATCACACACCCCCGGGGTCAGATGCAGAGTGATTTCCCCATCACACACTCCCAGGGTCAGCTACAGAGTGAACTCCCCCCATCACACACTCCCAGGGTCAGACACAGAGTGAATTCCCCCATCACACACTCCCAGGGTCAGACACAGAGTGAATTCCCTAATCACACACTCCCAGGGTCAGATACAGAGTGAATTCCCCATCACACAACTTCCAGGGACAGATACAGAGTGAATCCCCCATCACACATTCTGAGGGTCAGACACAGAGTGAATTCCCCATCACACACTCCCAGGGTCAGACACAGAGTGAATTCCCTAATCACACACTCCCAGGGTCAGATACAGAGTGAATTCCCCATCACACAACTTCAAGGGACAGATACAGAGTGAATCCCCCATCACACATTCTGAGGGTCAGATACAGAGTGAATCCCCTGCATCAGACACTCCCAGGGTCAGAAAAAGAGTGAATTCCCCATCACACACTCGCAGGGTCAGACAGAGTGAATTACCCCCATCACACACTCCCAGGATCAGACACAGCGCATTCCCCATCACACACTCCCAGGGTCAGATACAGAGTGAATCCCCCCATCACACACTCCCAGGGTCAGACACAGAGTGAATTCCCCCATCACACACACCCATGGTCAGATACAGAGTGAATTTCCCATCACACACTCCCAGGACTAGATACAGACTGAATCCCCGCCATCACACACCCCCAGAGTCAGACACAGACTGAATTCCCCATGACACACTCCCAGGGTCAGATACAGAGTGAATTCCCCATCACACACTCCCAGGGTCAGATACAGAGTGAATTCCCCATCACACACTCCCAGGGAAAGATACAGAGTGAATTCCGCATCACACACTCCCAGGGTCAGATACAGAGTGAATTCCCCCCATCACACACTCCCAGGGTCAGACACAGAGTGAATTCCCCCATCACACACTCCCAGGGTCAGACACAGAGTGAATTCCCTAATCACAGACTCCCAGGGTCAGATACAGAGTGAATTCCCCATCACATAACTTCCAGGGACAGATACAGAGTGAATCCCCCCATCACACAGTCCCAGGGTCAAACACAGAGTGAATTCAGCATCACACACTCCCAGGGTCAGATACAGAGTGAATTCCCCATCACACACTCCCAGGGTCAGATACAGAGTGAATTTCCCCATCACACACTCCCAGGATCAGACACAGCGCATTCCCCATCACACACTCCCAGGGTCAGATACAGAGTGAATCCCCCCATCACACACTCCCAGGGTCAGACACAGACTGAATTCCCCCATCACACACACCCAGGGTCAGATACAGAGTGAATTCCCCATCACACACTCCCAGGGTCAGATACAGAGTGAATCCCCTCCATCACACACTCCCAGGGTCAGATACAGAGTCAATTCCCCATCACACAACCCCAGGGTCAGACACAGAGTGAATTCCCCCATCATACACTCCCAGGGTCAGACACAGAGTGAATTCCCCATCACACACTCCCAGGGTCAGATACAGACTGAATCCACCCAATCACACACTCCCAGGGTCAGATACAGAGTGAACCCCCTCCATCACACACTCCCAGGGTCAGATACAGAGTGAATTCCCCATCACACACTCCCAGGGTCAGACACAGAGTGAATTCCCTAATCACACACTCCCAGGGTCAGATACAGAGTGAATTCCCCATCACACACTCCTAGGGTCAGACAGATAGAATTCCCTATCAAACACTCCCAGGGTCAGATACAGAGTGAATTCCCCATCACACACTCCCAGGGCTAGATACAGACTGAATCCCCGCCATCACACACCCCAGAGTCAGACACAGACTGAATTCCCCATGACACACTCCCAGGGTCAGATACAGAGTGAATTCCCCATCACACACTCCCAGGGAAAGATACAGACTGAATTCCGCATCACACACTCCCAGGGTCAGATACAGAGCGAATTCCCCCCATCACACACTCCCAGGGTCAGACACAGAGTGAATTCCCTAATCACAGACTCCCAGGGTCAGATACAGAGTGAATTCCCCATCACATAACTTCCAGGGACAGATACAGAGTGAATTCCCCCATCACACAGTCCCAGGGTCAAACACAGAGTGGATTCAGCATCACACACTCCCAGGGTCAGATACAGAGTGAATTCCCCATCACACACTCCCAGGGTCAGATACACAGTGAATTTCCCCATCACACACTCCCAGGATCAGACACAGCGCATTCCCCATCACACACTCCCAGGGTCAGATACAGAGCGAATCCCCCCATCACACACTCCCAGGGTCAGACACAGACTGAATTCCCCCATCACACACACCCAGGGTCAGATACAGAGTGAATTCCCCATCACACACTCCCAGGGTCAGATACAGAGTGAATCCCCTCCATCACACACTCCCAGGGTCAGATACAGAGTCAATTCCCCATCACACAACCCCAGGGTCAGACACAGAGTGAATTCCCCCATCATACACTCCCAGGGTCAGACACAGAGTGAATTCCCCATCACACACTCCTTGGGTCAGATACAGACTGAATCCACCCCATCACACACTCCCAGGGTCAGATACAGAGTGAACACCCTCCATCACACACTCCCAGGGTCAGATGCAGAGTGAATTCCCCAACACACACTCCCAGGACTAGATACAGACTGAATCCCCGCCATCACACACCCCCAGAGTCAGACACAGACTGAATTCCCCATCACACACTCCCAGGGTCAGATACAGAGTGAATTCCCCATCACACACTCCCAGGGTCAGATACAGAGTGAATTCCGCATCACACACTCCCAAGGTCAGATACAAAGTGAATTCCCCTCATCACACACTCCCAGGGTCAGACACAGACTGAATTCCCCCATCACACACTCCCAGGGTCAGACACAGAGTGAATTCCCCCATCACACACTCCCAGGGTCAGATACAGACTGAATCCACCCCAACACACACTCCCAGGGTCAGATACAGAGTGAACCCCCTCCATCACACACTCCCAGGGTCAGATACAGAGTGAATTCCCCATCACACACTCCCAGGACTAGATACAGACTGAATCCCCGCCATCACACACCCCCAGAGTCAGACACAGACTGAATTCCCCATCACACACTCCCAGGGTCAGATACAGAGTGAATTCCCCATCACACACTCCCAGGGTCAGATACAGAGTGAATTCCGCATCACACACTCCCAGGGTCAGATACAAAGTGAATTCCCCTCATCACACACTCCCAGGGTCAGACACAGAGTGAATTCCCCCATCACACACTCCCAGGGTCAGACACAGAGTGAATTCCCTAATCAAACACTCCCAGGGTCAGATACAGAGTGAATTCCCCATCACACAACTTCCAGGGACAGATACAGAGTGAATCCCCCATCACACATTCTGAGGGTCAGACACAGAGTGAATTCCCCATCACACACTCCCAGGGTCAGAGAGAGTGAATTCCCTATCACACACTCCCAGGGTCAGACACAGAGCGAAATCCCCATCACAGACTCCCAGGGTCAGATACAGAGTGAATCCCCCCATCACAGACTCCCAGGGTCAGATACAGAGTGAATTCCCCATCACACACTCCCAGGGTCAGATACAAAGTGAATTCCCCATCACACACTCCCAGGGTCATATACAGAGTGAATTTCCCATCACACACTCCCAGGGTCAGACACAGAGTGAATTCCCCATCACGCACTCCCAGGATTAGACATAGAGAGAATTCCCCATCACACACTCCCAGGGTCAGACACAGAGTGAATTCCCCCATCACACACTCCCAGGGTCAGATACAGAGTGAATTCCCCATCACACACTCCCAGGGTCAGATACAGAGTGAATTCCTCATCACACACTCCCAGGGTCAGACACAGAGTGAATTCCCCCATCACACACTCCAAGGGTCAGACACAGAGTGAATTCCCCATCACACACTCCCAGGTTCAGAAACAGACTGAATCCAGCCCATCACACACTCCCAGGGTCAGACACAGAGTGAATTCCCTAATCAAACACTCCCAGGGTCAGATACAGAGTGATTTCCCCATCACACACTCCCAGGGTCAGCTACAGAGTGAACTCCCCCCATCACACACTCCCAGGGTCAGACACAGAGTGAATTCCCCCATCACACACTCCCAGGGTCAGACACAGAGTGAATTCCCCATCACACACTCCCAGGGTCAGATACAGAAAGAATTTCCCCATCACACACTCCAAGGGTCAGACACAGAGTGAATTCCCCATCACACACTCCCAGGGTCAGACACAGAGTGAATTCCCCATCACACACTCCGAGGGTCAGACACAGAGTGAATTCCTCCATCACACACTCCCAGGGTCAGATACAGAGTCAATTCCCCATCAGACAATCCCAGGGTCAGACAGAGTGAATTACGCCCATCACACACTCCCAGGGTCAGATACAGAGTGAATTCCCTCATCACACACTCCCAGGGTCAAATACAGAGTGAATTCCCCATCACGCACTCCCAGGGTCAGATACAGAGTGAATTCCCCATCACACACTCCAAGGGTCAGACACAGAGTGAATTCCCCATCACACACTCCCAGGTTGAGAAACAGACTGAATCCAGCCCATCACACACTCCCAGGGTCAGACACAGAGTGAATTCCCCATCACACACCCCCGGGGTCAGATGCAGAGTGATTTCCCCATCACACACTCCCAGGGTCAGACACAGAGTGAATTCCCCCATCACACACTCCCAGGGTCAGATACAGAGTGAACTCCCCCCATCACACACTCCCAGGGTCAGACACAGAGTGAATTCCCCCATCACACACTCCCAGGGTCAGATACAGAGCGAATTCCTCATCACACACTCCCAGGGTCAGACACAGAGTGAATTCCCCCATCACACACTCCAAGGGTCAGACACAGAGTGAATTCCCCATCACACACTCCCAGGTTCAGAAACAGACTGAATCCAGCCCATCACACACTCCCAGGTTCAGACACAGAGTGAATTCCCTATCACACACTCCCAGGGTCAGACACAGAGTGAATTCCCCCATCACACACTCCAAGGGTCAGACACAGAGTGAAATCCCCATCACACACTCCCAGGTTCAGAAACAGAGTGAATTCCCCATCACACACCCCCGGGGTCAGATGCAGAGTGATTTCCCCATCACACACTCCCAGGGTCAGATACAGAGTGAATCCCCTCCATCAGACACTCCCAGGGTCAGATACAGAGTGAATTCCCCATCACACACTCCCAGGGTCAGGTACAGACTGAATCCACCCCATCACACACTCACAAGGTCAGATACAGAGTGAATTCCCCATCATACACTGCCAGGGTCAGACAGATTGAATTCCCTATCAAACACTCCCAGGGTCAGACACAGAGTGAATTCCCCATCACAGACTCCCAGGGTCAGACACAGAGTGAATTCCTCCATCACACACTCCCAGGGTCAGATACAGAGTCAATTCCCCATCCGACAATCCCAGGGTCAGGCAGAGTGAATTACGCCCATCACACACTCCCAGGGTCAGATACAGAGTGAATCCCCCCCATCACACACTCCCAGGGTCAGACACAGAGTGAATCCCCCCATCACACACTCCCAGGGTCAGATACAGAGTGAATTCCCCATCACACACTCCCAGCGTCAGACACAGAGTGAATTCCCTATCACAGACTCCCAGGGTCAGACAGAGTGAATTACCCCCATCACACACTCCCAGGGTCAGACACAGAGTGAATTCCGCATCACACACTCCCAGGGTCAGATACAGACTGAATCCACCCCATCACACACTCCCAGGGTGAGATACAGAGTGAATTCCCCCATCACACACTCCCAGGGTCAGATACAGAGTGAATTCCCTTATGACACACTCCCAGGGTCAGACAGTCAGTGCATTCCCCATCACACACTCCCAGGATCAGACAGAGTGCATTCCCCATCACAAACTCCCAGGGTCAGACACAGAGTGAATTCCCGATCACACACTCCCAGGATCAGACACAGAGTGAATTCCCCCATCACACACTCCCAGGGTCAGATACAGAGTGAATTCCCGATCGCACACTCCCACGGTCAGATACAGAGTGAATTCCTCATCACACACTCCCAGGGTCAGACACAGAGTGAATTCCCCCATCACACACTCCCAGGGTCAGACACAGAGTGAATTCCCCATCACACACTCCCAGGGTCAGATACAGAAAGAATTTCCCCATCACACACTCCAAGGGTCAGACACAGAGTGAATTCCCCATCACACACTCCCAGGGTCAGACACAGAGTGAATTCCCCATCACACACTCCGAGGGTCAGACACAGAGTGAATTCCTCCATCACACACTCCCAGGGTCAGATACAGAGTCAATTCCCCATCAGACAATCCCAGGGTCAGACAGAGTGAATTACGCCCATCACACACTCCCAGGGTCAGATACAGAGTGAATTCCCTCATCACACACTCCCAGGGTCAAATACAGAGTGAATTCCCCATCACGCACTCCCAGGGTCAGATACAGAGTGAATTCCCCATCACACACTCCCAGGTTGAGAAACAGACTGAATCCAGCCCATCACACACTCCCAGGGTCAGACACAGAGTGAATTCCCCATCACACACCCCCGGGGTCAGATGCAGAGTGATTTCCCCATCACACACTCCCAGGGTCAGACACAGAGTGAATTCCCCCATCACACACTCCCAGGGTCAGATACAGAGTGAACTCCCCCCATCACACACTCCCAGGGTCAGACACAGAGTGAATTCCCCCATCACACACTCCCAGGGTCAGATACAGAGCGAATTCCTCATCACACACTCCCAGGGTCAGAGACAGAGTGAATTCCCCCATCACACACTCCAAGGGTCAGACACAGAGTGAATTCCCCATCACACACTCCCAGGTTCAGAAACAGACTGAATCCAGCCCATCACACACTCCCAGGTTCAGACACAGAGTGAATTCCCTATCACACACTCCCAGGGTCAGACACAGAGTGAATTCCCCCATCACACACTCCAAGGGTCAGACACAGAGTGAAATCCCCATCACACACTCCCAGGTTCAGAAACAGACTGAATCCAGCCCATCACACACTCCCAGGGTCAGACACAGAGTGAATTCCCCATCACACACCCCCGGGGTCAGATGCAGAGTGATTTCCCCATCACACACTCCCAGGGTCAGATACAGAGTGAATCCCCTCCATCAGACACTCCCAGGGTCAGATACAGAGTGAATTCCCCATCACACACTCCCAGGGTCAGGTACAGACTGAATCCACCCCATCACACACTCACAAGGTCAGATACAGAGTGAATTCCCCATCACACACTGCCAGGGTCAGACAGATTGAATTCCCTATCAAACACTCCCAGGGTCAGACACAGAGTGAATTCCCCATCACAGACTCCCAGGGTCAGACACAGAGTGAATTCCTCCATCACACACTCCCAGGGTCAGATACAGAGTCAATTCCCCATCCGACAATCCCAGGGTCAGGCAGAGTGAATTACGCCCATCACACACTCCCAGGGTCAGATACAGAGTGAATCCCCCCCAACACACACTCCCAGGGTCAGACACAGAGTGAATCCCCCCATCACACACTCCCAGGGTCAGATACAGAGTGAATTCCCCATCACACACTCCCAGCGTCAGACACAGAGTGAATTCCCTATCACAGACTCCCAGGGTCAGACAGAGTGAATTACCCCCATCACACACTCCCAGGGTCAGACACAGAGTGAATTCCGCATCACACACTCCCAGGGTCAGATACAGACTGAATCCACCCCATCACACACTCCCAGGGTGAGATACAGAGTGAATTCCCCCATCACACACTCCCAGGGTCAGATACAGAGTGAATTCCCTTATGACACACTCCCAGGGTCAGACAGTCAGTGCATTCCCCATCACACACTCCCAGGATCAGACAGAGTGCATTCCCCATCACAAACTCCCAGGGTCAGATACAGAGTGAATTCCCCCATCGCACACACCCAGGGTCAGATACAGAGTCAATTCCCCATCAGACAATCCCAGGGTCAGACAGAGTGAATTACGCCCATCACACACTCCCAGGGTCAGATACAGAGTGAATTCCCTCATCACACACTCCCAGGGTCAAATACAGAGTGAATTCCCCATCACGCACTCCCAGGGTCAGATACAGAGTGAATTCCCCATCACACACTCCCAGGTTGAGAAACAGACTGAATCCAGCCCATCACACACTCCCAGGGTCAGACACAGAGTGAATTCCCCATCACACACCCCCGGGGTCAGATGCAGAGTGATTTCCCCATCACACACTCCCAGGGTCAGACACAGAGTGAATTCCCCCATCACACACTCCCAGGGTCAGATACACAGTGAACTCCCCCCATCACACACTCCCAGGGTCAGACACAGAGTGAATTCCCCCATCACACACTCCCAGGGTCAGATACAGAGCGAATTCCTCATCACACACTCCCAGGGTCAGACACAGAGTGAATTCCCCCATCACACACTCCAAGGGTCAGACACAGAGTGAATTCCCCATCACACACTCCCAGGTTCAGAAACAGACTGAATCCAGCCCATCACACACTCCCAGGTTCAGACACAGAGTGAATTCCCTATCACACACTCCCAGGGTCAGACACAGAGTGAATTCCCCCATCACACACTCCAAGGGTCAGACACAGAGTGAAATCCCCATCACACACTCCCAGGTTCAGAAACAGACTGAATCCAGCCCATCACACACTCCCAGGGTCAGACACAGAGTGAATTCCCCATCACACACCCCCGGGGTCAGATGCAGAGTGATTTCCCCATCACACACTCCCAGGGTCAGATACAGAGTGAATCCCCTCCATCAGACACTCCCAGGGTCAGATACAGAGTGAATTCCCCATCACACACTCCCAGGGTCAGGTACAGACTGAATCCACCCCATCACACACTCACAAGGTCAGATACAGAGTGAATTCCCCATCACACACTGCCAGGGTCAGACAGATTGAATTCCCTATCAAACACTCCCAGGGTCAGACACAGAGTGAATTCCCCATCACAGACTCCCAGGGTCAGACACAGAGTGAATTCCTCCATCACACACTCCCAGGGTCAGATACAGAGTCAATTCCCCATCCGACAATCCCAGGGTCAGGCAGAGTGAATTACGCCCATCACACACTCCCAGGGTCAGATACAGAGTGAATCCCCCCCAACACACACTCCCAGGGTCAGACACAGAGTGAATCCCCCCATCACACACTCCCAGGGTCAGATACAGAGTGAATTCCCCATCACACACTCCCAGCGTCAGACACAGAGTGAATTCCCTATCACAGACTCCCAGGGTCAGACAGAGTGAATTACCCCCATCACACACTCCCAGGGTCAGACACAGAGTGAATTCCGCATCACACACTCCCAGGGTCAGATACAGACTGAATCCACCCCATCACACACTCCCAGGGTGAGATACAGAGTGAATTCCCCCATCACACACTCCCAGGGTCAGATACAGAGTGAATTCCCTTATGACACACTCCCAGGGTCAGACAGTCAGTGCATTCCCCATCACACACTCCCAGGATCAGACAGAGTGCATTCCCCATCACAAACTCCCAGGGTCAGATACAGAGTGAATTCCCCCATCGCACACACCCAGGGTCAGATACAGAGTGAATTCCCCATCAGACACACCCAGGGTCAGAAACAGAGTGAATCCCCTCCATCACACACTCCCAGGGTCAGATACAGAGTCAATTCCCCATCAGACAATCCCAGGGTCAGACAGAGTGAATTACGCCCATCACACACTCCCAGGGTCAGACACAGAGTGAATTCCCCATCACACACTCCCAGGGTAAGAAACAGACTGAATCAAGCCCATCACACGCTCCCAGGGTCAGACACAGAGTGAATTCCCCATCACACACTCCTAGGGTCAGAAACAGACTGAATCCTGCATCACACACTCCCAGGGTCAGACACAGAGTGAATTCCCCATCACACACTCCCAGGGTCAGATACACAGTGAATTCCCCCATCACACACACCCAGGGTCAGATACACAGTGAATTCCCCATCACACACTCCCAGGGTCAGATACAGAGTGAATTCCCCCATCACACACTCCCAGGGTCAGACACAGAGTGAATCCCCCCCATCACACACTCCCAGGGTCAGACACAGAGTGAATCCCCCCATCACACACTCCCAGGGTCAGATACAGAGTGAATTCCCCATCACACACTCCCAGGGTCAGACACAGAGTGAATTCCCCATCACAGACTCCCAGGGTCAGACAGAGTGAATTCCCCATCACACACTCCCATGGTCAGACACAGAGTGAATCCCCCCATCACAGACTCCCAGGGTCAGACAGAGTGAATTCCGCATCACACACTCCCAGGGTCAGACACAGACTGAATTCCCCCATCACACACTCCCAGAGTCAGACACAGAGTGAATACCCCATCACACACTCCCAGGTCAGACACAGAGCGAATTCCTCATCACACACTCCCAGAGTCAGATACAGAGTGAATCCCCCCATCACACACTCCCAGGGTCAGATACAGAGTGAATTCCCCATCACACACTCCCAGGGTCAGATACAGAGTGAATCCCCCCCAACACACACTCCCAGGGTCAGACACAGAGTGAATCCCCCCATCACACACTCCCAGGGTCAGATACAGAGTGAATTCCCCATCACACACTCCCAGCGTCAGACACAGAGTGAATTCCCTATCACAGACTCCCAGGGTCAGACAGAGTGAATTACCCCCATCACACACTCCCAGGGTCAGACACAGAGTGAATTCCGCATCACACACTCCCAGGGTCAGATACAGACTGAATCCACCCCATCACACACTCCCAGGGTGAGATACAGAGTGAATTCCCCCATCACACACTCCCAGGGTCAGATACAGAGTGAATTCCCTTATGACACACTCCCAGGGTCAGACAGTCAGTGCATTCCCCATCACACACTCCCAGGATCAGACAGAGTGCATTCCCCATCACAAACTCCCAGGGTCAGATACAGAGTGAATTCCCCCATCGCACACACCCAGGGTCAGATACAGAGTGAATTCCCCATCAGACACACCCAGGGTCAGAAACAGAGTGAATCCCCTCCATCACACACTCCCAGGGTCAGATACAGAGTCAATTCCCCATCAGACAATCCCAGGGTCAGACAGAGTGAATTACGCCCATCACACACTCCCAGGGTCAGACACAGAGTGAATTCCCCATCACACACTCCCAGGGTAAGAAACAGACTGAATCAAGCCCATCACACGCTCCCAGGGTCAGACACAGAGTGAATTCCCCATCACACACTCCTAGGGTCAGAAACAGACTGAATCCTGCATCACACACTCCCAGGGTCAGACACAGAGTGAATTCCCCATCACACACTCCCAGGGTCAGATACACAGTGAATTCCCCCATCACACACACCCAGGGTCAGATACACAGTGAATTCCCCATCACACACTCCCAGGGTCAGATACAGAGTGAATTCCCCCATCACACACTCCCAGGGTCAGACACAGAGTGAATCCCCCCCATCACACACTCCCAGGGTCAGACACAGAGTGAATCCCCCCATCACACACTCCCAGGGTCAGATACAGAGTGAATTCCCCATCACACACTCCCAGGGTCAGACACAGAGTGAATTCCCCATCACAGACTCCCAGGGTCAGACAGAGTGAATTCCCCATCACACACTCCCATGGTCAGACACAGAGTGAATCCCCCCATCACAGACTCCCAGGGTCAGACAGAGTGAATTCCGCATCACACACTCCCAGGGTCAGACACAGACTGAATTCCCCCATCACACACTCCCAGAGTCAGACACAGAGTGAATACCCCAT
Source organism: Mobula birostris (assembly GCF_030028105.1). Taxonomy (NCBI): domain Eukaryota; kingdom Metazoa; phylum Chordata; class Chondrichthyes; order Myliobatiformes; family Myliobatidae; genus Mobula; species Mobula birostris. Next base: position 93,249 of record NW_027274258.1, on the reverse strand, counting down.
CACACACTCCCAGGTCAGACACAGAGCGAATTCCTCATCACACACTCCCAGAGTCAGATACAGAGTGAATCCCCCCATCACACACTCCCAGGGTCAGATACAGAGTGAATTCCCCATCACACACTCCCAGGGTCAGACACAGAGTGAATTCTCCATCACACACTCCCAGGGTCAGACACAGAGTGAATCCCCCCATCACACACTCCCAGGGTCAGAAACAGAGTGAATTCCCCATCACACACTCCCAGGGTCAGACACAGAGTGAATTCCCCATCACAGACTCGCAGGGTGAGACAGAGTGAATTCCGCATCACACGCTCCCAGGGTCAGACACAGAGTGAATACCCAATCACACACTCCCAGGCAAGACACAGAGCGAATTCCTCATCACACACTCCCACAGTCAGATACAGAGTGAATTCACCCCATCACACACTCCCAGGGTCAGACACAGAGTGAATCCCCCCATCACACACTCCCAGGGTCAGACACAGAGTGAATCCCCCAATCACACACTCCCAGGGTCAGATACAGAGTGAATTCCCCATCACACACTCCCAGGGTCAGACACAGAGTGAATTCCCCATCACACACTCCCAGGGTCAGACACAGAGTGAATTCCGCATCACACACTCCCAGGGTCAGATACAGACTGAATCCACCCCATCACACACTCCCAGGGTGAGATACAGAGTGAATTCCCCCATCACACACTCCCAGGGTCAGATACAGAGTGAATTCCCTTATGACACACTCCCAGGGTCAGACAGTCAGTGCATTACCCATCACACACTCCCAGGATCAGACAGAGTGCATTCCCCATCACAAACTCCCAGGGTCAGATACAGAGTGAATTCCCCCATCGCACACACCCAGGGTCAGATACAGAGTGAATTCCCCATCACAAACTCCCAGGGTCAGATACAGAGTGAATTCCCCATCACACACTCCCAGCGTCAGACACAGAGTGAATTCCCTATCACAGACTCCCAGGGTCAGACAGAGTGAATTACCCCCATCACACACTCCCAGGGTCAGACACAGAGTGAATTCCGCATCACACACTCCCAGGGTCAGATACAGACTGAATCCACCCCATCACACACTCCCAGGGTGAGATACAGAGTGAATTCCCCCATCACACACTCCCAGGGTCAGATACAGAGTGAATTCCCTTATGACACACTCCCAGGGTCAGACAGTCAGTGCATTCCCCATCACACACTCCCAGGATCAGACAGAGTGCATTCCCCATCACAAACTCCCAGGGTCAGATACAGAGTGAATTCCCCCATCGCACACACCCAGGGTCAGATACAGAGTGAATTCCCCATCAGACACACCCAGGGTCAGAAACAGAGTGAATCCCCTCCATCACACACTCCCAGGGTCAGATACAGAGTCAATTCCCCATCAGACAATCCCAGGGTCAGACAGAGTGAATTACGCCCATCACACACTCCCAGGGTCAGACACAGAGTGAATTCCCCATCACACACTCCCAGGGTAAGAAACAGACTGAATCAAGCCCATCACACGCTCCCAGGGTCAGACACAGAGTGAATTCCCCATCACACACTCCTAGGGTCAGAAACAGACTGAATCCTGCATCACACACTCCCAGGGTCAGACACAGAGTGAATTCCCCATCACACACTCCCAGGGTCAGATACACAGTGAATTCCCCCATCACACACACCCAGGGTCAGATACACAGTGAATTCCCCATCACACACTCCCAGGGTCAGATACAGAGTGAATTCCCCCATCACACACTCCCAGGGTCAGACACAGAGTGAATCCCCCCCATCACACACTCCCAGGGTCAGACACAGAGTGAATCCCCCCATCACACACTCCCAGGGTCAGATACAGAGTGAATTCCCCATCACACACTCCCAGGGTCAGACACAGAGTGAATTCCCCATCACAGACTCCCAGGGTCAGACAGAGTGAATTCCCCATCACACACTCCCATGGTCAGACACAGAGTGAATCCCCCCATCACAGACTCCCAGGGTCAGACAGAGTGAATTCCGCATCACACACTCCCAGGGTCAGACACAGACTGAATTCCCCCATCACACACTCCCAGAGTCAGACACAGAGTGAATACCCCATCACACACTCCCAGGTCAGACACAGAGCGAATTCCTCATCACACACTCCCAGAGTCAGATACAGAGTGAATCCCCCCATCACACACTCCCAGGGTCAGATACAGAGTGAATTCCCCATCACACACTCCCAGGGTCAGACACAGAGTGAATTCCCCATCACACACTCCCAGGGTCAGACACAGAGTGAATCCCCCCATCACACACTCCCAGGGTCAGAAACAGAGTGAATTCCCCATCACACACTCCCAGGGTCAGACACAGAGTGAATTCCCCATCACAGACTCGCAGGGTGAGACAGAGTGAATTCCGCATCACACGCTCCCAGGGTCAGACACAGAGTGAATACCCCATTACACACTCCCAGGCAAGACACAGAGCGAATTCCTCATCACACACTCCCACAGTCAGATACAGAGTGAATTCACCCCATCACACACTCCCAGGGTCAGACACAGAGTGAATCCCCCCATCACACACTCCCAGGGTCAGACACAGAGTGAATCCCCCAATCACACACTCCCAGGGTCAGATACAGAGTGAATTCCGCATCACACACTCCCAGCGTCAGACACAAAGTGAATTCCCCATCACAGACTCCCAGGGTCAGACAGAGTGAATTCCCCATCACACACTCCCAGTGTCAGACACAGAGTGAATTCTCTTATGACACACTCCCAGGATCAGACAGTGAGTGAATTCCCCATCACACACTCCCAGGGTCAGACAGAGTGAATTACCCCCATCACACACTCCCAGGGTCAGACACAGAGTGAATTCCCCATCACACACTCCCAGGGTCAGATACAGACTGAATCCATCCCATCACACACTCCAAGGGTGAGATACAGAGTGAATTCCCCCATCACACACTCCCAGGGTCAGACACAGACTGAATTCCCTTATGACACACTCCCAGGGTCAGACAGGCAGTGAATTCCCCATCACACACTCCCAGGGTCAGATACAGAGTGAATTCCGCATCACACACTCCCAGGGTCAGATACAAAGTGAATTCCCCTCATCACACACTCCCAGGGTCAGACACAGAGTGAATTCCCCCATCACACACTCCCAGGGTCAGACACAGAGTGAATTCCCTAATCAAACACTCCCAGGGTCAGATACAGAGTGAATTCCCCATCACACAACTTCCAGGGACAGATACAGAGTGAATCCCCCATCACACATTCTGAGGGTCAGACACAGAGTGAATTCCCCATCACACACTCCCAGGGTCAGCGAGAGTGAATTCCCTATCACACACTCCCAGGGTCAGACACAGAGCGAAATCCCCATCACAGACTCCCAGGGTCAGATACAGAGTGAATCCCCCCATCACAGACTCCCAGGGTCAGATACAGAGTGAATTCCCCATCACACACTCCCAGGGTCAGATACAAAGTGAATTCCCCATCACACACTCCCAGGGTCATATACAGAGTGAATTTCCCATCACACACTCCCAGGGTCAGACACAGAGTGAATTCCCCATCACGCACTCCCAGGACTAGACATAGAGAGAATTCCCCATCACACACTCCCAGGGTCAGACACAGAGTGAATTCCCCCATCACACACTCCCAGGGTCAGATACAGAGTGAATTCCCCATCACACACTCCCAGGGTCAGATACAGAGTGAATTCCTCATCACACACTCCCAGGGTCAGACACAGAGTGAATTCCCCCATCACACACTCCAAGGGTCAGACACAGAGTGAATTCCCCATCACACACTCCCAGGTTCAGAAACAGACTGAATCCAGCCCATCACACACCCCCGGGGTCAGATGCAGAGTGATTTCCCCATCACACACTCCCAGGGTCAGCTACAGAGTGAACTCCCCCCATCACACACTCCCAGGGTCAGACACAGAGTGAATTCCCCCATCACACACTCCCAGGGTCAGACACAGAGTGAATTCCCTAATCACACACTCCCAGGGTCAGATACAGAGTGAATTCCCCATCACACAACTTCCAGGGACAGATACAGAGTGAATCCCCCATCACACATTCTGAGGGTCAGACACAGAGTGAATTCCCCATCACACACTCCCAGGGTCAGACACAGAGTGAATTCCCTAATCACACACTCCCAGGGTCAGATACAGAGTGAATTCCCCATCACACAACTTCAAGGGACAGATACAGAGTGAATCCCCCATCACACATTCTGAGGGTCAGATACAGAGTGAATCCCCTGCATCAGACACTCCCAGGGTCAGAAAAAGAGTGAATTCCCCATCACACACTTGCAGGGTCAGACAGAGTGAATTACCCCCATCACACACTCCCAGGATCAGACACAGCGCATTCCCCATCACACACTCCCAGGGTCAGATACAGAGTGAATCCCCCCATCACACACTCCCAGGGTCAGACACAGGGTGAATTCCCCCATCACACACACCCATGGTCAGATACAGAGTGAATTCCCCATCACACACTCCCAGGGTCAGATACAGAGTCAATTCCCCATCACACAATCCCAGGGTCAGACAGAGTGAATTACGCCCATCACACACTCCCAGGGTCAGACACAGAGTGAATTCCCCATCACACACTCCGAGGGTCAGAAACAGACTGAATCCAGCCCATCACACACTCCCAGGGTCAGATACAGAGTGAATTCCCCATCACACACTCCTAGGGTCAGACAGATAGAATTCACTATCAAACACTCCCAGGGTCAGATACAGAGTGAATTCCCCATCGCACACTCCCAGGGCAAGATACAGACTGAATCCCCGCCATCACACACCCCCAGAGTCAGACACAGACTGAATTCCCCATCACACACTCCCAGGGTCAGATACAGAGTGAATTCCCCATCACACACTCCCAGGGTCAGATACAGAGTGAATTCCGCATCACACACTCCCAGGGTCAGATACAGAGTGAATTCCCCCCATCACACACCCCCAGGGTCAGATACAGAGTGAATTCCCCATCACACACTGCCAGGGTCAGACAGATTGAATTCCCTATCAAACACTCCCAGGGTCAGACACAGAGTGAATTCCCCATCACAGACTCCCAGGGTCAGACAGAGTGAATTCCCTCATCACACACTCCCAGGGACAAATACAGAGTGAATTCCCCATCACGCACTCCCAGGGTCAGATACAGAGTGAATTCCCCATCACACACTCCAAGGGTCAGACACAGAGTGAATTCCCCATCACACACTCCCAGGTTGAGAAACAGACTGAATCCAGCCCATCATACACTCCCAGGGTCAGACACAGAGTGAATTCCCCATCACACACCCCCGGGGTCAGATGCAGAGTGATTTCCCCATCACACACTCCCAGGGTCAGACACAGAGTGAATTCCCCCATCACACACTCCCAGGGTCAGATACAGAGTGAACTCCCCCCATCACACACTCCCAGGGTCAGACACAGAGTGAATTCCCCCATCACACACTCCCAGTGTCAGATACAGAGCGAATTCCTCATCACACACTCCCAGGGTCAGACACAGAGTGAATTCCCCCATCACACACTCCAAGGGTCAGACACAGAGTGAATTCCCCCTCACACACTCCCAGGTTCAGAAACAGACTGAATCCAGCCCATCACACACTCCCAGGGTCAGACACAGAGTGAATTCCCCATCACACACTCCCAGGGTCAGACACAGAGTGAATTCCCCCATCACACACTCCAAGGGTCAGACACAGAGTGAAATCCCCATCACACACTCCCAGGTTCAGAAACAGACTGAATCCAGCCCATCACACACTCCCAGGGTCAGACACAGAGTGAATTCCCCACCACACACCCCCGGGGTCAGATGCAGAGTGATTTCCCCATCACACACTCCCAGGGTCAGACACAGAGGGAATTCCCCATCACACACCCCCGGGGTCAGATGCAGAGTGATTTCCCCATCACACACTCCCAGGGTCAGATACAGAGTGAATCCCCTCCATCAGACACTCCCAGGGTCAGATACAGAGTGAATTCCCCATCACACACTCCCAGGGTCAGGTACAGACTGAATCCACCCCATCACACACTCACAGGGTCAGATACAGAGTGAATTCCCCATCACACACTGCCAGGGTCAGACAGATTGAATTCCCTATCAAACACTCCCAGGGTCAGACACAGAGTGAATTCCCCATCACAGACTCCCAGGGTCAGACAGAGTGAATTCCCTTATCACACACTCCCAGGGTCAAATACAGAGTGAATTCCTCATCACACACTCCCAGGGTCAGACACAGAGTGAATTCCCCCATCACACACTCCCAGGGTCAGACACAGAGTGAATTCCCCATCACACACTCCCAGGGTCAGATACAGAAAGAATTTCCCCATCACACACTCCAAGGGTCAGACACAGAGTGAATTCCCCATCACACACTCCCAGGGTCAGACACAGAGTGAATTCCCCATCACACACTCCGAGGGTCAGACGCAGAGTGAATTCCTCCATCACACACTCCCAGGGTCAGATACAGAGTCAATTCCCCATCAGACAATCCCAGGGTCAGACAGAGTGAATTACGCCCATCACACACTCCCAGGGTCAGATACAGAGTGAATTCCCCCATCACACACTCCCAGGGTCAGATACAGAGCGAATTCCTCATCACACACTCCCAGGGTCAGACACAGAGTGAATTCCCCCATCACACACTCCAAGGGTCAGACACAGCGTGAATTCCCCATCACACACTCCCAGGTTCAGAAACAGACTGAATCCAGCCCATCACACACTCCCAGGTTCAGACACAGAGTGAATTCCCTATCACACACTCCCAGGGTCAGACACAGAGTGAATTCCCCCATCACACACTCCAAGGGTCAGACACAGAGTGAAATCCCCATCGCACACTCCCAGGTTCAGAAACAGACTGAATCCAGCCCATCACACACTCCCAGGGTCAGACACAGAGTGAATTCCCCATCACACACCCCCGGGGTCAGATGCAGAGTGATTTCCCCATCACACACTCCCAGGGTCAGATACAGAGTGAATCCCCTCCATCAGACACTCCCAGGGTCAGATACAGAGTGAATTCCCCATCACACACTCCCAGGGTCAGGTACAGACTGAATCCACCCCATCACACACTCACAGGGTCAGATACAGAGTGAATTCCCCATCACACACTGCCAGGGTCAGACAGATTGAATTCCCTATCAAACACTCCCAGGGTCAGACACAGAGTGAATTCCCCATCACAGACTCCCAGGGTCAGACACAGAGTGAATTCCTCCATCACACACTCCCAGGGTCAGATACAGAGTCAATTCCCCATCAGACAATCCCAGGGTCAGACAGAGTGAATTACGCCCATCACACACTCCCAGGGTCAGATACAGAGTGAATCCCCCCCATCACACACTCCCAGGGTCAGACACAGAGTGAATCCCCCCATCACACACTCCCAGGTTCAGATACAGAGTGAATTCCCCATCACGCACTCCCAGCGTCAGACACAGAGTGAATTCCCTATCACAGACGCCCAGGGTCAGACAGAGTGAATTACCCCCATCACACACTCCCAGGGTCAGACACAGAGTGAATTTCCCATCACACACTCCCAGGGTCAGACACAGAGTGAATTCCCCATCACGCACTCCCAGGGTCAGACACAGAGTGAATTCCCCATCACACACTCCCAGGATTAGACATAGAGAGAATTCCCCATCACACACTCCCAGGGTCAGACACAGAGTGAATTCCCCCATCACACACTCCCAGGGTCAGATACAGAGTGAATTCCCCATCACACACTCCCAGGGTCAGATACAGAGTGAATTCCTCATCACACACTCCCAGGGTCAGACACAGAGTGAATTCCCCCATCACACACTCCAAGGGTCAGACACAGAGTGAATTCCCCATCACACACTCCCAGGTTCAGAAACAGACTGAATCCAGCCCATCACACACCCCCGGGGTCAGATGCAGAGTGATTTCCCCATCACACACTCCCAGGGTCAGCTACAGAGTGAACTCCCCCCATCACACACTCCCAGGGTCAGACACAGAGTGAATTCCCCCATCACACACTCCCAGGGTCAGACACAGAGTGAATTCCCTAATCACACACTCCCAGGGTCAGATACAGAGTGAATTCCCCATCACACAACTTCCAGGGACAGATACAGAGTGAATCCCCCATCACACATTCTGAGGGTCAGACACAGAGTGAATTCCCCATCACACACTCCCAGGGTCAGACACAGAGTGAATTCCCTAATCACACACTCCCAGGGTCAGATACAGAGTGAATTCCCCATCACACAACTTCAAGGGACAGATACAGAGTGAATCCCCCATCACACATTCTGAGGGTCAGATACAGAGTGAATCCCCTGCATCAGACACTCCCAGGGTCAGAAAAAGAGTGAATTCCCCATCACACACTTGCAGGGTCAGACAGAGTGAATTACCCCCATCACACACTCCCAGGATCAGACACAGCGCATTCCCCATCACACACTCCCAGGGTCAGATACAGAGTGAATCCCCCCATCACACACTCCCAGGGTCAGACACAGGGTGAATTCCCCCATCACACACACCCATGGTCAGATAGAGTGAATTCCCCATCACACACTCCCAGGGTCAGATACAGAGTCAATTCCCCATCACACAATCCCAGGGTCAGACAGAGTGAATTACGCCCATCACACACTCCCAGGGTCAGACACAGAGTGAATTCCCCATCACACACTCCGAGGGTCAGAAACAGACTGAATCCAGCCCATCACACACTCCCAGGGTCAGATACAGAGTGAATTCCCCATCACACACTCCTAGGGTCAGACAGATAGAATTCACTATCAAACACTCCCAGGGTCAGATACAGAGTGAATTCCCCATCGCACACTCCCAGGGCAAGATACAGACTGAATCCCCGCCATCACACACCCCCAGAGTCAGACACAGACTGAATTCCCCATCACACACTCCCAGGGTCAGATACAGAGTGAATTCCCCATCACACACTCCCAGGGTCAGATACAGAGTGAATTCCGCATCACACACTCCCAGGGTCAGATACAGAGTGAATTCCCCCCATCACACACCCCCAGGGTCAGATACAGAGTGAATTCCCCATCACACACTGCCAGGGTCAGACAGATTGAATTCCCTATCAAACACTCCCAGGGTCAGACACAGAGTGAATTCCCCATCACAGACTCCCAGGGTCAGACAGAGTGAATTCCCTCATCACACACTCCCAGGGACAAATACAGAGTGAATTCCCCATCACGCACTCCCAGGGTCAGATACAGAGTGAATTCCCCATCACACACTCCAAGGGTCAGACACAGAGTGAATTCCCCATCACACACTCCCAGGTTGAGAAACAGACTGAATCCAGCCCATCATACACTCCCAGGGTCAGACACAGAGTGAATTCCCCATCACACACCCCCGGGGTCAGATGCAGAGTGATTTCCCCATCACACACTCCCAGGGTCAGACACAGAGTGAATTCCCCCATCACACACTCCCAGGGTCAGATACAGAGTGAACTCCCCCCATCACACACTCCCAGGGTCAGACACAGAGTGAATTCCCCCATCACACACTCCCAGTGTCAGATACAGAGCGAATTCCTCATCACACACTCCCAGGGTCAGACACAGAGTGAATTCCCCCATCACACACTCCAAGGGTCAGACACAGAGTGAATTCCCCCTCACACACTCCCAGGTTCAGAAACAGACTGAATCCAGCCCATCACACACTCCCAGGGTCAGACACAGAGTGAATTCCCCATCACACACTCCCAGGGTCAGACACAGAGTGAATTCCCCCATCACACACTCCAAGGGTCAGACACAGAGTGAAATCCCCATCACACACTCCCAGGTTCAGAAACAGACTGAATCCAGCCCATCACACACTCCCAGGGTCAGACACAGAGTGAATTCCCCATCACACACCCCCGGGGTCAGATGCAGAGTGATTTCCCCATCACACACTCCCAGGGTCAGACACAGAGTGAATTCCCCATCACACACCCCGGGGTCAGATGCAGAGTGATTTCCCCATCACACACTCCCAGGGTCAGATACAGAGTGAATCCCCTCCATCAGACACTCCCAGGGTCAGATACAGAGTGAATTCCCCATCACACACTCCCAGGGTCAGGTACAGACTGAATCCACCCCATCACACACTCACAGGGTCAGATACAGAGTGAATTCCCCATCACACACTGCCAGGGTCAGACAGATTGAATTCCCTATCAAACACTCCCAGGGTCAGACACAGAGTGAATTCCCCATCACAGACTCCCAGGGTCAGACAGAGTGAATTCCCTTATCACACACTCCCAGGGTCAAATACAGAGTGAATTCCTCATCACACACTCCCAGGGTCAGACACAGAGTGAATTCCCCCATCACACACTCCCAGGGTCAGACACAGAGTGAATTCCCCATCACACACTCCCAGGGTCAGATACAGAAAGAATTTCCCCATCACACACTCCAAGGGTCAGACACAGAGTGAATTCCCCATCACACACTCCCAGGGTCAGACACAGAGTGAATTCCCCATCACACACTCCGAGGGTCAGACGCAGAGTGAATTCCTCCATCACACACTCCCAGGGTCAGATACAGAGTCAATTCCCCATCAGACAATCCCAGGGTCAGACAGAGTGAATTACGCCCATCACACACTCCCAGGGTCAGATACAGAGTGAATTCCCCCATCACACACTCCCAGGGTCAGATACAGAGCGAATTCCTCATCACACACTCCCAGGGTCAGACACAGAGTGAATTCCCCCATCACACACTCCAAGGGTCAGACACAGAGTGAATTCCCCATCACACACTCCCAGGTTCAGAAACAGACTGAATCCAGCCCATCACACACTCCCAGGTTCAGACACAGAGTGAATTCCCTATCACACACTCCCAGGGTCAGACACAGAGTGAATTCCCCCATCACACACTCCAAGGGTCAGACACAGAGTGAAATCCCCATCGCACACTCCCAGGTTCAGAAACAGACTGAATCCAGCCCATCACACACTCCCAGGGTCAGACACAGAGTGAATTCCCCATCACACACCCCCGGGGTCAGATGCAGAGTGATTTCCCCATCACACACTCCCAGGGTCAGATACAGAGTGAATCCCCTCCATCAGACACTCCCAGGGTCAGATACAGAGTGAATTCCCCATCACACACTCCCAGGGTCAGGTACAGACTGAATCCACCCCATCACACACTCACAGGGTCAGATACAGAGTGAATTCCCCATCACACACTGCCAGGGTCAGACAGATTGAATTCCCTATCAAACACTCCCAGGGTCAGACACAGAGTGAATTCCCCATCACAGACTCCCAGGGTCAGACACAGAGTGAATTCCTCCATCACACACTCCCAGGGTCAGATACAGAGTCAATTCCCCATCAGACAATCCCAGGGTCAGACAGAGTGAATTACGCCCATCACACACTCCCAGGGGCAGATACAGAGTGAATCCCCCCCATCACACACTCCCAGGGTCAGACACAGAGTGAATCCCCCCATCACACACTCCCAGGTTCAGATACAGAGTGAATTCCCCATCACACACTCCCAGCGTCAGACACAGAGTGAATTCCCTATCACAGACGCCCAGGGTCAGACAGAGTGAATTACCCCCATCACACACTCCCAGGGTCAGACACAGAGTGAATTCCGCATCACACACTCCCAGGGTCAGATACAGACTGAATCCACCCCATCACACACTCCCAGGTTGAGATACAGAGTGAATTCCCCCATCACACACTCCCAGGGTCAGATACAGAGTGAATTCCCTTATGACACACTCCCAGGGTCAGACAGTCAGTGCATTCCCCATCACACACTCCCAGGATCAGACAGAGTGCATTCCCCATCACAAACTCCCAGGGTCAGATACAGAGTGAATTCCCCCATCGCACACACCCAGGGTCAGATACAGAGTGAATTCCCCATCACACACACCCAGGGTCAGAAACAGAGTGAATCCCCTCCATCACACACTCCCAGGGTCAGATACAGAGTCAATTCCCCATCAGACAATCCCAGGGTCAGACAGAGTGAATTACGCCCATCACACACTCCCAGGGTCAGACACAGAGTGAATTCCCCATCACACACTCCCAGGGTAAGAAACAGACTGAATCAAGCCCATCACACGCTCCCAGGGTCAGACACAGAGTGAATTCCCCATCACACACTCCTAGGGTCAGAAACAGACTGAATCCTGCATCACACACTCCCAGGGTCAGACACAGAGTGAATTCCCCATCACACACTCCCAGGGTCAGATACACAGTGAATTCCCCCATCACACACACCCAGGGTCAGATACACAGTGAATTCCCCATCACACACTCCCAGGGTCAGATACAGAGTGAATTCCCCCATCACACACTCCCAGGGTCAGACACAGAGTGAATCCCCCCATCACACACTCCCAGGGTCAGATACAGAGTGAATTCCCCATCACACACTCCCAGGGTCAGACACAGAGTGAATTCCCCATCACAGACTCCCAGGGTCAGACAGAGTGAATTCCCCATCACACACTCCCATGGTCAGACACAGAGTGAATCCCCCCATCACAGACTCCCAGGGTCAGACAGAGTGAATTCCGCATCACACACTCCCAGGGTCAGACACAGACTGAATTCCCCCATCACACACTCCCAGAGTCAGACACAGAGTGAATACCCCATCACACACTCCCAGGTCAGACACAGAGCGAATTCCTCATCACACACTCCCAGAGTCAGATACAGAGTGAATCCCCCCATCACACACTCCCAGGGTCAGATACAGAGTGAATTCCCCATCACACACTCCCAGGGTCAGACACAGAGTGAATTCCCCATCACACACTCCCAGGGTCAGACACAGAGTGAATCCCCCCATCACACACTCCCAGGGTCAGAAACAGAGTGAATTCCCCATCACACACTCCTAGGCTCAGATACAGAGTCAATTCCCCATCAGACAATCCCAGGGTCAGACAGAGTGAATTACGCCCATCACACACTCCCAGGGTCAGACACAGAGTGAATTCCCCATCACACACTCCCAGGGTCAGAAACAGACTGAATCCAGCCCATCACACGCTCCCAGAGTCAGACACAGAGTGAATTCCCCATAACACACTCCCAGGGTCAGAAACAGACTGAATCCAGCATCACACACTCCCGGGGTCAGACACAGAGTGAATTCCCCATCACACACACCCAGGGTCAGATACAGAGTGAATTCCCCATCACACACTCCCAGGGTCAGATACACAGTGAATTCCCCCATCACACACACCCAGGGTCAGATACACAGTGAATTCCCCATCACACACTCCCAGGGTCAGATACAGAGTGAATTCCCTCCATCAGACACTCCCAGGGTCAGATACAGAGTGAATTCCCCATCACACACTCCCAGTGTCAGACAGAGTGAATTCCCTTATCACAGACTCCCAGGGTCAGTTACAGAGTGAATTCCCCATCGGACACTCCCAGGGTGAGATACAGAGTGAATTCCCCCATCACACACTCCCAGTGTCAGATACAGAGTGAATTCCCCCCATCACACACTCCCAGGGTCAGACACAGAGTGAATCCCCCCATCACACACTCCCAGGGTCAGATACAGAGTGAATTCCCCATCACACACTCCCAGGGTCAGACACAGAGTGAATTCCCCATCACAGACTCCCAGGGTCAGACAGAGTGAATTCCCCATCACACACTCCCAGGGTCAGACACAGAGCGAATCCCCCCATCACACACTCCCAGGGTCAGATACAGAGTGAATTCCCCATCACACACTCCCAGGGTCAGACACAGAGTGAATTCTCCATCACAGACTCCCAGGGTCAGACAGAGTGAATTCCGCATCACACACTCCAAGGGTCAGACACAGACTGAATTCCCCCATCACACACTCCCAGGGTCAGACACAGAGTGAATACCCGATCACACACTCCCAGGTCAGACATAGAGCGAATTCCTCATCACACACTCCCAGAGTCAGATACAGAGTGAATCCCCCCCATCACACACTCCCAGGGTGAGACACAGAGCGAATCCCCCCATCACACACTCCCAGGGTCAGATACAGAGTGAATTCCCCCATCACACACTCCCAGGATCAGACAGAGTGCATTCCCCATCACACACTCCCAGGGTCAGATACAGACTGAATCCCCCCATCACACACTCCCAGGGTCAGACACAGAGTGAATTCCCCCATCATGCACTCCCAGGGTCAGATACAGAGTAAATTCCCCCCATCACACAGTCCCAGGGACAGACACAGAGTGAATTTACTTATCACACACTCCCAGGGTCAGATACAGAGTCAATTCCCCATCACACACTCCCAGGGTCAGACAGAGTGAATTCGCCCATCACACACCCCCAGGGTCAGACACAGAGTGAATTCCCCATCACACACTCCCAGGATCAGACATAGAGAGAATTCCCCATCACACACTCCCAGGGTCAGATACAGAGTGAATTCCCCCCATCACACACTCCCAGGGTCAGACACAGAGTGAATTCTCCCATCACACACTCCCAGGGTCAGATACAGAGTGAATTCCCCATCACACACTCCCAGTTTCAGAAACAGACTGAATCCAGCCCATCACACACTCCCAGGGTCAGACACAGAGTGAATTCCCCATCACACACCCCCGGGGTCAGAGGCAGAGTGATTTCCCCATCACACACTCCCAGGGTCAGATACAGAGTGAACTCCCCCCATCACACACTCCCAGGGTCAGACACAGAGTGAATTCCCCCATCACACACTCCCAGGGTCAGACACAGAGTGAATTCCCTAATCACACACTCCCAGGGTCAGATACAGAGTGAATTCCCCATCACACAACTTCCAGGGACAGATACAGAGTGAATCCCCCATCACACATTCTGAGGGTCAGACACAGAGTGAATTCCCCATCACACACTCCCAGGGTCAGACACAGAGTGAATTCCCCATCACACACTCCCAGGGTCAGATACAGAGTGAATTCTCCATCACACAACTTCAAGGGACAGATACAGAGTGAATCCCCCATCACACATTCTGAGGGTCAGACACAGAGTGAATTCCCCATCACACACTCCCAGGGTCAGACAGAGTGAGTTCCCTATCACACACTCCCAGGGTCAGATACAGAGTGAATCCCCCCATAACACGCACCCAGATTCAGATACAGAGTGAATTCCCCATCACACACTCCCAGGGTCAGATACAGAGTGAATTCCCCCCATCACACACTCCCAGGGTCAGACACAGAGTGAATTCCCCATCACACACACCCAGGGTCAGATACAGAGTGAATTCCCCATCACACACTCCCAGGGTCAGATACAGAGTGAATCCCCCCCATCACACACTCCCAGGGTCAGAAAAAGTGTGAAATCCCCATCACACACTCGCAGGGTCAGACAGAGTGAATGACCCCCATGACACACTCCCAGTGTCAGACACAGAGTGAATTCCCCATCACACACTCCCAGGGTCAGATCCAGACTGAATCCACCCCATCACACACTCTCAGGGTCAGACACACAGTGAATTCCCCCATCACACACACCCAGGGTCAGATACAGAGTGAATTCCCCATCACACACTCCCAGGGTCAGATACACAGTGAATTCCCCGATCACACACACCCAGGGTCAGATACACAGTGAATTCCCCATCACACACTCCCAGGGTCAGATACAGAGTGAATTCCCTCCATCAGACACTCCCAGGGTCAGATACAGAGTGAATTCCCCATCACACACTCCCAGGGTCAGATACAGAGTGAATTCCCTCCATAAGACACTCCCAGGGTCAGACACAGAGTGAATTCCCCCATCACACACTCCCAGGGTCAGACACAGAGTGAATTCCCTAATCACACACTCCCAGGGTCAGATACAGAGTGAATTCCCCATCACACAACTTCCAGGGACAGATACAGAGTGAATCCCCCATCACACATTCTGAGGGTCAGACACAGAGTGAATTCCCCATCACACACACCCAGGGTCAGACAGAGAGTGAATTCCCCATCACACACTCCCAGGGTCAGATACAGACTGAATCCACCCCATCACACACTCTCAGGGTCAGACACAGAGTGAATTCAGCATCACACACTCCCAGGGTCAGATACAGAGTGAATTCCCCATCACACACTCCCAGGGTCAGATACAGAGTCAATTCCACATCACAAATCCCAGGGTCAGACAGAGTGAATTACGCCCATCACACACTCCCAGGGTCAGACACAGAGTGAATTCCCCATCACACACTCCCAGGGTCAGAAACAGAATGAATTCCCCATCACACACTCCCAGGGTCAGATACAGAGTGAATCCCCTCCATCACACACTCCCAGGGTCAGATACAGAGTGAATTCCCCATCACACACTCCTAGGGTCAGACAGATTGAATTCCCTATCAAACACTCCCAGGGTCAGACACAGAGTGAATTCCCAATCACACACTCCCAGGGTCAGATACAGAGTGAATTCCCCATCACACAACTCCCAGGGTCAGACACAGAGTGAATTCCCCATCACACAACTCCCAGGGTCAGACACAGAGTGAACACCCCATCACACACTCCCAGGTCAGACACAGAGCGAATTCCTCATCACACACTCCCAGAGTCAGATACAGAGTGAATCCCCCCACAACACACTCCCAGGGTCAGATACAGAGTGAATTCCCCATCACACACTCCCAGGGTCAGACACAGAGTGAATTCCCCATCACAGACTCCCAGGGTCAGACAGAGTGAATTCCCCATCACACACTCCCAGGGTCAGACACAGAGTGAATCCCCCCATCACACACTCCCAGGGTCACAAACAGAGTGAATTCCCCATCACACACACCCAGGGTCAGACACAGAGTGAATTCCCCATCACAGACTCGCAGGGTCAGACAGAGTGAATTCCGCATCACACGATCCCAGGGTCAGACACAGACTGCATTCCCCCATCACACACTCCCAGGGTCAGACACAGAGTGAATACCCCATCACACACTCCCAGGCAAGACACAGAGCGAATTCCTCATCACACACTCCCAGAGTCAGATACAGAGTGAATTCACCCCATCACACACTCCCAGGGTCAGACACAGAGTGAATCCCCCAATCACACACTCCCAGGGTCAGATACAGAGTGAATTCCCCATCACACACTCCCAGCGTCAGACACAAAGTGAATTCCCCATCACAGACTCCCAGGGTCAGACAGAGTGAATTACCCATCACACACTCCCAGTGTCAGACACAGAGTGAATTCCCTTATGACACACTCCCAGGGTCAGACAGTGAGTGAATTCCCCATCACACACTCCCAGGGTCAGACAGAGTGAATTACCCCCATCACACACTCCCAGGGTCAGACACAGAGTGAATTCTCCATCCCACACTCCCAGGGTCAGATACAGACTGAATCCATCCCATCACACACTCCCAGGGTGAGATACAGAGTGAATTTCCCCATCACACACTCCCAGGGTCAGAAACAGAGTGAATTCCCTTATGACACACTCCCAGGGTCAGACAGTCAGTGAATTCCCCATCACACACTCCCAGGGTCAGATACAGAGTGAATGCCCCATCACACACTCCCAGGATCAGACAGAGTGCATTCCCCATCACACACTCCCAGGGTCAGATGCAGAGTGAATCCCCCCATCACGCACTCCCAGGGTCAGACACAGAGTGAATTCCCCCATCACACACACCCAGGGTCAGATACAGAGTGAATTCCCCATCACACACTCCCAGGGTCAGATATAGACTGAATCCCCTCCATCACACACTCCTAGGGTCAGATACAGAGTCAATTCCCCATCAGACAATCCCAGGGTCAGACAGAGTGAATTACGCCCATCACACACTCCCAGGGTCAGACACAGAGTGAATTCCCCATCACACACTCCCAGGGTCAGAAACAGACTGAATCCAGCCCATCACACGCTCCCAGGGTCAGACACAGAGTGAGTTCCCCATCACACACTCCCAGGGTCAGATGCAGAGTGAATTCCCTCCATCAGACACTCCCAGGGTCAGATACAGAGTGAATTCCCCATCACACACTCCCAGTGTCAGACAGAGTGAATTCCCTTATCACAGACTCCCAGGGTGAGATACAGAGTGAATTCCCCATCGGACACTCCCAGGGTGAGATACAGAGTGAATTCCCCCATCACACACTCCCAGGGTCAGATACAGTGTGAATCCCCCCCATCACACACTCCCAGGGTCAGACACAGAGTGAATCCCCCCATCACACACTCGCAGGGTCAGAGAGAGTGAATTACCCCCATCACACACTCCCAGGGTCAGACACAGAGTGAATTCCCCATCACACACTCCCAGGGTCAAATGCAGACTGAATCCACCCCATCACACACTCTCAGGGTCAGACACAGAGTGAATTCAGCATCACACACTCCCAGGGTCAGATACAGAGTGAATTCCCCATCACACACTCCCAGGGTCAGATATAGAGTCAATTCCACATCACAAATCCCAGGGTCAGACAGAGTGAATTACGCCCATCACAGACTCCCAGGGTCAGACACAGAGTGAATTCCCTATCACACACTCCCAGGGTCAGAAACAGAGTGAATTCCCCATCACACACTCCCAGGGTCAGATACAGAGTGAATCCCCTCCATCACACACTCCCAGGGTCAGATACAGAGTGAATTCCCCATCACACACTCCTAGGGTCAGACAGATTGAATTCCCTATCAAACACTCCCAGGGTCAGACACAGAGTGAATTCCCCATCACACACTCCCAGGGTCAGACACAGAGTGAATTCCCTTATGACACACTCCCAGGGTCACACAGTCAGTGAATTTCCCATCACACACTCCCAGGGTCAGATACAGAGTGAATGCCCCATCACACACTCCCAGGATCAGACAGAGTGCATTCCCCATCACACACTCCCAGGGTCATATGCAGAGTGAATCCCCCCATCACGCACTCCCAGGGTCAGACACAGAGTGAATTCCCCCATCACACACTCCTAGGGTCAGATACAGAGTCAATTCCCCATCAGACAATCCCAGGGTCAGACAGATTGAATTACGCCCATCACACACTCCCAGGGTCAGACACAGAGTGAATTCCCCATCACACACTCCCAGGGTCAGAAACAGACTGAATCCAGCCTATCACACGCTCCCAGAGTCAGACACAGAGTGAATTCCCCATCACACACTCCCAGGGTCAGAAACAGACTGAATCCAGCATCACACACTCCCAGGCAAGACACAGAGCGAATTCCTCATCACACACTCCCAGAGTCAGATACAGAGTGAATTCCCCATCACACACTCCCAGGGTCAGATACAGAGTCAATTCCACATCACAAATCCCAGGGTCAGACAGAGTGAATTACGCCCATCACACACTCCCAGGGTCAGACACAGAGTGAATTCCCCATCACACACTCCCAGGGTCAGAAACAGAATGAATTCCCCATCACACACTCCCAGGGTCAGATACAGAGTGAATCCCCTCCATCACACACTCCCAGGGTCAGATACAGAGTGAATTCCCCATCACACACTCCTAGGGTCAGACAGATTGAATTCCCTATCAAACACTCCCAGGGTCAGACACAGAGTGAATTCCCAATCACACACCCCCAGGGTCAGATACAGAGTGAATTCCCCATCACACAACTCCCAGGGTCAGACACAGAGTGAACACCCCATCACACACTCCCAGGTCAGACACAGAGCGAATTCCTCATCACACACTCCCAGAGTCAGATACAGAGTGAATCCCCCCATCACACACTCCCAGGGTC
Source organism: Mobula birostris (assembly GCF_030028105.1). NCBI lineage: Eukaryota > Metazoa > Chordata > Chondrichthyes > Myliobatiformes > Myliobatidae > Mobula > Mobula birostris. The sequence goes on along the minus strand of NW_027274258.1, from coordinate 73,289 downwards.
AGATACAGAGTGAATTCCCCATCACACACTCCCAGGGTCAGACACAGAGTGAATTCCCCATCACAGACTCCCAGGGTCAGACAGAGTGAATTCCCCATCACACACTCCCAGGGTCAGACACAGAGTGAATTCCCCATCACACACACCCAGGGTCAGACACAGAGTGAATTCCCCATCACAGACTCGCAGGGTCAGACAGAGTGAATTCCGCATCACACGATCCCAGGGTCAGACACAGACTGCATTCCCCCATCACACACTCCCAGGGTCAGACACAGAGTGAATACCCCATCACACACTCCCAGGCAAGACACAGAGCGAATTCCTCATCACACACTCCCAGGGTCAGATACAGAGTGAATTCCCCATCACACACTCCCAGCGTCAGACACAAAGTGAATTCCCCATCACAGACTCCCAGGGTCAGACAGAGTGAATTACCCATCACACACTCCCAGTGTCAGACACAGAGTGAATTCCCTTATGACACACTCCCAGGGTCAGACAGTGAGTGAATTCCCCATCACACACTCCCAGGGTCAGACAGAGTGAATTACCCCCATCACACACTCCCAGGGTCAGACACAGAGTGAATTCTCCATCACACACTCCCAGGGTCAGATACAGACTGAATCCATCCCATCACACACTCCCAGGGTGAGATACAGAGTGAATTTCCCCATCACACACTCCCAGGGTCAGAAACAGAGTGAATTCCCTTATGACACACTCCCAGGGTCAGACAGTCAGTGAATTCCCCATCACACACTCCCAGGGTCAGATACAGAGTGAATGCCCCATCACACACTCCAAGGATCAGACAGAGTGCATTCCCCATCACACACTCCCAGGGTCAGATGCAGAGTGAATCCCCCCATCACGCACTCCCAGGGTCAGACACAGAGTGAATTCCCCCATCACACACACCCAGGGTCAGATACAGAGTGAATTCCCCATCACACACTCCCAGGGTCAGATATAGAGTGAATCCCCTCCATCACACACTCCTAGGGTCAGATACAGAGTCAATTCCCCATCAGACAATCCCAGGGTCAGACAGAGTGAATTACGCCCATCACACACTCCCAGGGTCAGACACAGAGTGAATTCCCCATCACACACTCCCAGGGTCAGAAACAGACTGAATCCAGCCCATCACACGCTCCCAGGGTCAGACACAGAGTGAGTTCCCCATCACACACTCCCAGGGTCAGATGCAGAGTGAATTCCCTCCATCAGACACTCCCAGGGTCAGATACAGAGTGAATTCCCCATCACACACTCCCAGGGTCAGACACAGAGCGAATCCCACCATCACACACTCCTAGGGTCAGATACAGAGTGAATTCCCCATCACACACTCCGAGGGTCAGGCACAGAGTGAATTCTCCATCACAGACTCCCAGGGTCACACAGAGTGCATTCCCCATCACACACTCCCAGGGTCAGATACAGAGTGAATCCCCCCATCACACACTCCCAGGGTCAGACACAGAGTGAATTCCCCCATCACACACTCCCAGGGTCAGATACAGAGTAAATTCCCCCCATCACACAGTCCCAGGGTCAGACACAGAGTGAATTTACTTATCACACACTCCCAGGGTCAGATACAGAGTCAATTCCCCATCACAGACTCCCAGGGTCAGACATAGAGAGAATTTCCCATCACACACTCCCAGGGTCAGATACAGAGTGAATTCCCCCCATCACACACTCCCAGGGTCAGACACAGAGTGAATTCCCTAATCACACACTCCCAGGGTCAGATACAGAGTGAATTCCCCATCACACAACTTCCAGGGACAGAGACAGAGTGAATCCCCCATCACAGATTCTGAGGGTCAGACAAAGAGTGAATTCCCCATCACACACTCCCAGGGTCAGACAGAGTGAGTTCCCTATCACACACTCCCAGGGTCAGACACAGAGCGAATTCCCCATCACACACTCCCAGGGTCAGATACAGAGTGAATCCCCCCATCACACACACCCAGGTTCAGATACAGAGTGAATTCCACATCACACACTCCCAGGGTCAGATACAGAGTGAATTCCCCCCCATCACACACTCCCAGGGTCAGATACAGAGTGAATTCCCCCATCACACACTCCCAGGATCAGACAGAGTGCATTCCCCATCACACACTCCCAGGGTCAGATACAGACTGAATCCCCCCATCACACACTCCCAGGGTCAGACACAGAGTGAATTCCCCCATCATGCACTCCCAGGGTCAGATACAGAGTAAATTCCCCCCATCACACAGTCCCAGGGACAGACACAGAGTGAATTTACTTATCACACACTCCCAGGGTCAGATACAGAGTGAATTCCCCATCACACACACCCTGGGTCAGACAGAGTGAATTCCCCCATCACACACCCCCAGGGTCAGACACAGAGTGAATTCCCCATCACACACTCCCAGGATCAGACATAGAGAGAATTCCCCATCACACACTCCCAGGGTCAGATACAGAGTGAATTCCCCCCATCACACACTCCCAGGGTCAGACACAGAGTGAATTCTCCCATCACACACTCCCAGGGTCAGATACAGAGTGAATTCCCCATCACACACTCCCAGTTTCAGAAACAGACTGAATCCAGCCCATCACACACTCCCAGGGTCAGACACAGAGTGAATTCCCCATCACACACCCCCGGGGTCAGAGGCAGAGTGATTTCCCCATCACACACTCCCAGGGTCAGATACAGAGTGAACTCCCCCCATCACACACTCCCAGGGTCAGACACAGAGTGAATTCCCCCATCACACACTCCCAGGGTCAGACACAGAGTGAATTCCCTAATCACACACTCCCAGGGTCAGATACAGAGTGAATTCCCCATCACACAACTTCCAGGGACAGATACAGAGTGAATCCCCCATCACACATTCTGAGGGTCAGACACAGAGTGAATTCCCCATCACACACTCCCAGGGTCAGACACAGAGTGAATTCCCTAATCACACACTCCCAGGGTCAGATACAGAGTGAATTCCCCATCACACAACTTCAAGGGACAGATACAGAGTGAATCCCCCATCACACATTCTGAGGGTCAGACACAGAGTGAATTCCCCATCACACACTCCCAGGGTCAGACAGAGTGAGTTCCCTATCACACACTCCCAGGGTCAGACACACAGCGAATTCCCCATCACACACTCCCAGGGTCAGATACAGAGTGAATCCCCCCATCACACACACCCAGATTCAGATACAGAGTGAATTCCCCATCACACACTCCCAGGGTCAGCTACAGAGTGAATTCCCCCCATCACACACTCCCAGGGTCAGACACAGAGTGAATTCCCCCATCACACACTCCCAGGGTCAGAAACAGAGTGAATTCCCTAATCACACACTCCCAGGGTCAGATACAGAGTGAATTCCCCATCACACAACTTCCAGGGACAGATACAGAGTGAATCCCCCATCACACATTCTGAGGGTCAGACACAGAGTGAATTCCCCATCACACACACCCAGGGTCAGACAGAGAGTGAATTCCCCATCACACACTCCCAGGGTCAGATACAGACTGAATCCACCCCATCACACACTCTCAGGGTCAGACACAGAGTGAATTCAGCATCACACACTCCCAGGGTCAGATACAGAGTGAATTCCCCATCACACACTCCCAGGGTCAGATACAGAGTCAATTCCACATCACAAATCCCAGGGTCAGACAGAGTGAATTACGCCCATCACACACTCCCAGGGTCAGACACAGAGTGAATTCCCCATCACACACTCCCAGGGTCAGAAACAGAATGAATTCCCCATCACACACTCCCAGGGTCAGATACAGAGTGAATCCCCCCCATCACACACTCCCAGGGTCAGACACAGACTGAATTCCCCCATCACACACACCCAGGGTCAGATACAGAGTGAATTCCCCATCACACACTCCCAGGGTCAGATACAGAGTGAATCCCCTCCATCACACACTCCCAGGGTCAGATACAGAGTCAATTCCCCATCACACAACCCCAGGGTCAGACACAGAGTGAATTCCCCCATCATACACTCCCAGGGTCAGACACAGAGTGAATTCCCCATCACACACTCCCAGGGTCAGATACAGACTGAATCCACCCAATCACACACTCCCAGGGTCAGATACAGAGTGAACCCCCTCCATCACACACTCCCAGGGTCAGATACAGAGTGAATTCCCCATCACACACTCCCAGGGTCAGACACAGAGTGAATTCCCTAATCACACACTCCCAGGGTCAGATACAGAGTGAATTCCCCATCACACAACTTCCAGGGACAGATACAGAGTGAATCCCCCATCACACATTCTGAGGGTTAGACACAGAGTGAATTCCCCATCACACACTCCTAGGGTCAGACAGATTGAATTCCCTATCAAACACTCCCAGGGTCAGACACAGAGTGAATTCCCAATCACACACTCCCAGGGTCAGATACAGAGTGAATTCCCCATCACACAACTCCCAGGGTCAGACACAGAGTGAACACCCCATCACACACTCCCAGGTCAGACACAGAGCGAATTCCTCATCACACACTCCCAGAGTCAGATACAGAGTGAATCCCCCCATCACACACTCCCAGGGTCAGATACAGAGTGAATTCCCCATCACACACTCCCAGGGTCAGACACAGAGTGAATTCCCCATCAGAGACTCCCAGGGTCAGACAGAGTGAATTCCCCATCACACACTCCCAGGGTCAGACACAGAGTGAATCCCCCCATCACACACTCCCAGGGTCAGAAACAGAGTGAATTCCCCATCACACACACCCAGGGTCAGACACAGAGTGAATTCCCCATCACAGACTCGCAGGGTCAGACAGAGTGAATTCCGCATCACACGATCCCAGGGTCAGACACAGACTGCATTCCCCCATCACACACTCCCAGGGTCAGACACAGAGTGAATACCCCATCACACACTCCCAGGCAAGACACAGAGCGAATTCCTCATCACACACTCCCAGAGTCAGATACAGAGTGAATTCACCCCATCACACACTCCCAGGGTCAGACACAGAGTGAATCCCCCAATCACACACTCCCAGGGTCAGATACAGAGTGAATTCCCCATCACACACTCCCAGCGTCAGACACAAAGTGAATTCCCCATCACAGACTCCCAGGGTCAGACAGAGTGAATTACCCATCACACACTCCCAGTGTCAGACACAGAGTGAATTCCCTTATGACACACTCCCAGGGTCAGACAGTGAGTGAATTCCCCATCACACACTCCCAGGGTCAGACAGAGTGAATTACCCCCATCACACACTCCCAGGGTCAGACACAGAGTGAATTCTCCATCACACACTCCCAGGGTCAGATACAGACTGAATCCATCCCATCACACACTCCCAGGGTGAGATACAGAGTGAATTTCCCCATCACACACTCCCAGGGTCAGAAACAGAGTGAATTCCCTTATGACACACTCCCAGGGTCAGACAGTCAGTGAATTCCCCATCACACACTCCCAGGGTCAGATACAGACTGAATGCCCCATCACACACTCCCAGGATCAGACAGAGTGCATTCCCCATCACACACTCCCAGGGTCAGATGCAGAGTGAATCCCCCCATCACGCACACCCAGGGTCAGATACAGAGTGAATTCCCCATCACACACTCCCAGGGTCAGATATAGAGTGAATCCCCTCCATCACACACTCCTAGGGTCAGATACAGAGTCAATTCCCCATCAGACAATCCCAGGGTCAGACAGAGTGAATTACGCCCATCACACACTCCCAGGGTCAGACACAGAGTGAATTCCCCATCACACACTCCCAGGGTCAGAAACAGACTGAATCCAGCCCATCACACGCTCCCAGGGTCAGACACAGAGTGAGTTCCCCATCACACACTCCCAGGGTCAGATGCAGAGTGAATTCCCTCCATCAGACACTCCCAGGGTCAGATACAGAGTGAATTCCCCATCACACACTCCCAGTGTCAGACAGAGTGAATTCCCTTATCACAGACTCCCAGGGTGAGATACAGAGTGAATTCCCCATCGGACACTCCCAGGGTGAGATACAGAGTGAATTCCCCCATCACACACTCCCAGGGTCAGATACAGTGTGAATCCCCCCCATCACACACTCCCAGGGTCAGAGACAGAGTGAATCCCCCCATCACACACTCGCAGGGTCAGACAGAGTGAATTACCCCCATCACACACTCCCAGGGTCAGACACAGAGTGAATTCCCCATCACACACTCCCAGGGTCAAATGCAGACTGAATCCACCCCATCACACACTCTCAGGGTCAGACACAGAGTGAATTCAGCATCACACACTCCCAGGGTCAGATACAGAGTGAATTCCCCATCACACACTTCCAGGGTCAGATACAGAGTCAATTCCACATCACAAATCCCAGGGTCAGACAGAGTGAATTACGCCCATCACAGACTCCCAGGGTCAGACACAGAGTGAATTCCCCATCACACACTCCCAGGGTCAGAAACAGAGTGAATTCCCCATCACACACTCCCAGGGTCAGATACAGAGTGAATCCCCTCCATCACACACTCCCAGGGTCAGATACAGAGTGAATTCCCCATCACACACTCCTAGGGTCAGACAGATTGAATTCCCTATCAAACACTCCCAGGGTCAGACACAGAGTGAATTCCCCATCACACACTCCCAGGGTCAGACACAGAGTGAATTCCCTTATGACACACTCCCAGGGTCACACAGTCAGTGAATTTCCGATCACACACTCCCAGGGTCAGATACAGAGTGAATGCCCCATCACACACTCCCAGGATCAGACAGAGTGCATTCCCCATCACACACTCCCAGGGCCATATGCAGAGTGAATCCCCCCATCACGCACTCCCAGGGTCAGACACAGAGTGAATTCCCCCATCACACACACCCAGGGTCAGATACAGAGTGAATTCCCCATCACACACTCCCAGGGTCAGATATAGAGTAAATCCCCTCCATCACACACTCCTAGGGTCAGATACAGAGTCAATTCCCCATCAGACAATCCCAGGGTCAGACAGATTGAATTACGCCCATCACACACTCCCAGGGTTAGACACAGAGTGAATTCCCCATCACACACTCCCAGGGTCAGAAACAGACTGAATCCAGCCTATCACACGCTCCCAGAGTCAGACACAGAGTGAATTCCCCATCACACACTCCCAGGGTCAGAAACAGACTGAATCCAGCATCACACACTCCCAGGCAAGACACAGAGCGAATTCCTCATCACACACTCCCAGAGTCAGATACAGAGTGAATTCCCCATCACACACTCCCAGGGTCAGATACAGAGTCAATTCCACATCACAAATCCCAGGGTCAGACAGAGTGAATTACGCCCATCACACACTCCCAGGGTCAGACACAGAGTGAATTCCCCATCACACACTCCCAGGGTCAGAAACAGAATGAATTCCCCATCACACACTCCCAGGGTCAGATACAGAGTGAATCCCCTCCATCACACACTCCCAGGGTCAGATACAGAGTGAATTCCCCATCACACACTCCTAGGGTCAGACAGATTGAATTCCCTATCAAACACTCCCAGGGTCAGACACAGAGTGAATTCCCAATCACACACTCCCAGGGTCAGATACAGAGTGAATTCCCCATCACACAACTCCCAGGGTCAGACCCAGAGTGAACACCCCATCACACACTCCCAGGTCAGACACAGAGCGAATTCCTCATCACACACTCCCAGAGTCAGATACAGAGTGAATCCCCCCATCACACACTCCCAGGGTCAGATACAGAGTGAATTCCCCATCACACACTCCCAGGGTCAGACACAGAGTGAATTCCCCATCACAGACTCCCAGGGTCAGACAGAGTGAATTCCCCATCACACACTCCCAGGGTCAGACACAGAGTGAATCCCCCCATCACACACTCCCAGGGTCAGAAACAGAGTGAATTCCCCATCACACACACCCAGGGTCAGACACAGAGTGAATTCCCCATCACAGACTCGCAGGGTCAGACAGAGTGAATTCCGCATCAAACGATCCCAGGGTCAGACACAGACTGCATTCCCCCATCACACACTCCCAGGGTCAGACACAGAGTGAATACCCCATCACACACTCCCAGGCAAGACACAGAGCGAATTCCTCATCACACACTCCCAGGGTCAGATACAGAGTGAATTCCCCATCACACACTCCCAGCGTCAGACACAAAGTGAATTCCCCATCACAGACTCCCAGGGTCAGACAGAGTGAATTACCCATCACACACTCCCAGTGTCAGACACAGAGTGAATTCCCTTATGACACACTCCCAGGGTCAGACAGTGAGTGAATTCCCCATCACACACTCCCAGGGTCAGACAGAGTGAATTACCCCCATCACACACTCCCAGGGTCAGACACAGAGTGAATTCTCCATCACACACTCCCAGGGTCAGATACAGACTGAATCCATCCCATCACACACTCCCAGGGTGAGATACAGAGTGAATTTCCCCATCACACACTCCCAGGGTCAGAAACAGAGTGAATTCCCTTATGACACACTCCCAGGGTCAGACAGTCAGTGAATTCCCCATCACACACTCCCAGGGTCAGATACAGAGTGAATGCCCCATCACACACTCCCAGGATCAGACAGAGTGCATTCCCCATCACACACTCCCAGGGTCAGATGCAGAGTGAATCCCCCCATCACGCACTCCCAGGGTCAGACACAGAGTGAATTCCCCCATCACACACACCCAGGGTCAGATACAGAGTGAATTCCCCATCACACACTCCCAGGGTCAGATATAGAGTGAATCCCCTCCATCACACACTCCTAGGGTCAGATACAGAGTCAATTCCCCATCAGACAATCCCAGGGTCAGACAGAGTGAATTACACCCATCACACACTCCCAGGGTCAGACACAGAGTGAATTCCCCATCACACACTCCCAGGGTCAGAAACAGACTGAATCCAGCCCATCACACGCTCCCAGGGTCAGACACAGAGTGAGTTCCCCATCACACACTCCCAGGGTCAGATGCAGAGTGAATTCCCTCCATCAGACACTCCCAGGGTCAGATACAGAGTGAATTCCCCATCACACACTCCCAGTGTCAGACAGAGTGAATTCCCTTATCACACACTCCCAGGGTCAGACAGAGTGAATTACCCCCATCACACACTCCCAGGGTCAGACACAGAGTGAATTCTCCATCACACACTCCCAGGGTCAGATACAGACTGAATCCATCCCATCACACACTCCCAGGGTGAGATACAGAGTGAATTTCCCCATCACACACTCCCAGGGTCAGAAACAGAGTGAATTCCCTTATGACACACTCCCAGGGTCAGACAGTCAGTGAATTCCCCATCACACACTCCCAGGGTCAGATACAGAGTGAATGCCCCATCACACACTCCCAGGATCAGACAGAGTGCATTCCCCATCACACACTCCCAGGGTCAGATGCAGAGTGAATCCCCCCATCACGCACTCCCAGGGTCAGACACAGAGTGAATTCCCCCATCACACACACCCAGGGTCAGATACAGAGTGAATTCCCCATCACACACTCCCAGGGTCAGATATAGAGTGAATCCCCTCCATCACACACTCCTAGGGTCAGATACAGAGTCAATTCAACATCAGACAATCCCAGGGTCAGACAGAGTGAATTACGCCCATCACACACTCCCAGGGTCAGACAGAGTGAATTACGCCCATCACACACTCCCAGGGTCAGACACAGAGTGAATTCCCCATCACACACTCCCAGGGTCAGAAACAGACTGAATCCAGCCCATCACACGCTCCCAGAGTCAGACACAGAGTGAGTTCCCCATCACACACTCCCAGGGTCAGATGCAGAGTGAATTCCCTCCATCAGACACTCCCAGGGTCAGATACAGAGTGAATTCCCCATCACACACTCCCAGTGTCAGACAGAGTGAATTCCCTTATCACAGACTCCCAGGGTGAGATACAGAGTGAATTCCCCATCGGACACTCCCAGGGTGAGATACAGAGTGAATTCCCCCATCACACACTCCCAGGGTCAGATACAGTGTGAATCCCCCCCATCACACACTCCCAGGGTCAGACACAGAGTGAATCCCCCCATCACACACTCGCAGGGTCAGACAGAGTGAATTACCCCCATCACACACTCCCAGGGTCAGACACAGAGTGAATTCCCCATCACACACTCCCAGGGTCAAATGCAGACTGAATCCACCCCATCACACACTCTCAGGGTCAGACACAGAGTGAATTCAGCATCACACACTCCCAGGGTCAGATACAGAGTGAATTGCCCATCACACACTCCCAGGGTCAGATACAGAGTCAATTCCACATCACAAATCCCAGGGTCAGACAGAGTGAATTACGCCCATCACAGACTCCCAGGGTCAGACACAGAGTGAATTCCCCATCACACACTCCCAGGGTCAGAAACAGAGTGAATTACGCCCATCACACACTCCCAGGGTCAGACACAGAGTGAATTCCCCATCACACACTCCCAGGGTCAGAAACAGACTGAATCCAGCCTATCACACGCTGCCAGAGTCAGACACAGAGTGAATTCCCCATCACACACTCCCAGGGTCAGAAACAGACTGAATCCAGCATCACACACTCCCAGGCAAGACACAGAGCGAATTCCTCATCACACACTCCCAGAGTCAGATACAGAGTGAATTCACCCCATCACACACTCCCAGGGTCAGACACAGAGTGAATCCCCCAATCACACACTCCCAGGGTCAGATACAGAGTGAATTCCCCATCACACACTCCCAGCGTCAGACACAAAGTGAATTCCCCATCACAGACTCCCAGGGTCAGACAGAGTGAATTACCCATCACACACTCCCAGTGTCAGACACAGAGTGAATTCCCTTATGACACACTCCCAGGGTCAGACAGTGAGTGAATTCCCCATCACACACTCCCAGGGTCAGACAGAGTGAATTACCCCCATCACACACTCCCAGGGTCAGACACAGAGTGAATTCTCCATCACACACTCCCAGGGTCAGATACAGACTGAATCCATCCCATCACACACTCCCAGGGTGAGATACAGAGTGAATTTCCCCATCACACACTCCCAGGGTCAGACACAGAGTGAATTCCCTTATGACACACTCCCAGGGTCAGACAGTCAGTGAATTCCCCATCACACACTCCCAGGGTCAGATACAGAGTGAATGCCCCATCACACACTCCCAGGATCAGACAGAGTGCATTCCCCATCACACACTCCCAGGGTCAGATGCAGAGTGAATCCCCCCATCACGCACTCCCAGGGTCAGACACAGAGTGAATTCCCCCATCACACACACCCAGGGTCAGATACAGAGTGAATTCCCCATCACACACTCCCAGGGTCAGATATAGAGTGAATTCCCTCCATCACACACTCCTAGGGTCAGATACAGAGTCAATTCCCCATCAGACAATCCCAGGGTCAGACAGAGTGAATTACGCCCATCACACACTCCCAGGGTCAGACACAGAGTGAATTCCCCATCACACACTCCCAGGGTCAGAAACAGACTGAATCCAGCCCATCACACACTCCCAGGGTCAGACACAGAGTGAATTCAGCATCACACACTCCCAGGGTCAGATACAGAGTGAATTCCCCATCACACACTCCCAGGGTCAGATATAGAGTGAATCCCCTCCATCACACACTCCTAGGGTCAGATACAGAGTCAATTCCCCATCAGACAATCCCAGGGTCAGACAGAGTGAATTACGCCCATCACACACTCCCAGGGTCAGACACAGAGTGAATTCCCCATCACACACTCCCAGGGTCAGAAACAGACTGAATCCAGCCCATCACACGCTCCCAGGGTCAGACACAGAGTGAGTTCCCCATCACACACTCCCAGGGTCAGATGCAGAGTGAATTCCCTCCATCAGACACTCCCAGGGTCAGATACAGAGTGAATTCCCCATCACACACTCCCAGTGTCAGACAGATTGAATTCCCTTATCACAGACTCCCAGGGTCAGATACAGAGTGAATTCCCCATCGGACACTCCCAGGGTGAGATACAGAGTGAATTCCCCCATCACACACTCCCAGGGTCAGATACAGTGTGAATCCCCCCCATCACACACTCCCAGGGTCAGACACAGAGTGAATCCCCCCATCACACACTCGCAGGGTCAGACAGAGTGAATTACCCCCATCACACACTCCCAGGGTCAGACACAGAGTGAATTCCCCATCACACACTCCCAGGGTCAAATACAGACTGAATCCACCCCATCACACACTCTCAGGGTCAGACACAGAGTGAATTCAGCATCACACACTCCCAGGGTCAGATACAGAGTGAATTCCCCATCACACACTCCCAGGGTCAGATACAGAGTCAATTCCACATCACAAATCCCAGGGTCAGACAGAGTGAATTACGCCCATCACAGACTCCCAGGGTCAGACACAGAGTGAATTCCCCATCACACACTCCCAGGGTCAGAAACAGTGTGAATTCCCCATCACACACTCCCAGGGTCAGATACAGAGTGAATCCCCTCCATCACACACTCCCAGGGTCAGATACAGAGTGAATTCCCCATCACACACTCCTAGGGTCAGACAGATTGAATTCCCTATCAAACACTCCCAGGGTCAGACACAGAGTGAATTCCCCATCACACACTCCCAGGGTCAGACACAGAGTGAATTCCCTTATGACACACTCCCAGGGTCACACAGTCAGTGAATTCCCCATCACACACTCCCAGGGTCAGATACACAGTGAATGCCCCATCACACACTCCCAGGATCAGACAGAGTGCATTCCCCATCACACACTCCCAGGGTCAGATACAGAGTGAATTCCCCATCACACACTCCCAGGGTCAGATATAGAGTAAATCCCCTCCATCACACACTCCTAGGGTCAGATACAGAGTCAATTCCCCATCAGACAATCCCAGGGTCAGACAGAGTGAATTACGCCCATCACACACTCCCAGGGTCAGACACAGAGTGAATTCCCCATCACACACTCCCAGGGTCAGAAACAGACTGAATCCAGCCTATCACACGCTCCCAGAGTCAGACACAGAGTGAATTCCCCATCACACACTCCCAGGGTCAGAAACAGACTGAATCCAGCATCACACACTCCCAGGCAAGACACAGAGCGAATTCCTCATCACACACTCCCAGAGTCAGATACAGAGTGAATTCACCCCATCACACACTCCCAGGGTCAGACACAGAGTGAATCCCCCAATCACACACTCCCAGGGTCAGATACAGAGTGAATTCCCCATCACACACTCCCAGCTTCAGACACAAAGTGAATTCCCCATCACAGACTCCCAGGGTCAGACAGAGTGAATTACCCATCACACACTCCCAGTGTCAGACACAGAGTGAATTCCCTTATGACACACTCCCACGGTCAGACAGTGAGTGAATTCCCCATCACACACTCCCAGGGTCAGACAGAGTGAATTACCCCCATCACACACTCCCAGGGTCAGACACAGAGTGAATTCTCCATCACACACTCCCAGGGTCAGATACAGACTGAATCCATCCCATCACACACTCCCAGGGTGAGATACAGAGTGAATTTCCACATCACACACTCCCAGGGTCAGACACAGAGTGAATTCCCTCATGACACACTCCCAGGGTCAGACAGTCAGTGAATTCCCCATCACACACTCCCAGGGTCAGATACAGAGTGAATGCCCCATCACACACTCCCAGGATCAGACAGAGTGCATTCCCCATCACACACTCCCAGGGTCAGATGCAGAGTGAATCCCCCCATCACGCACTCCCAGGGTCAGACACAGAGTGAATTCCCCCATCACACACACCCAGGGTCAGATACAGAGTGAATTCCCCATCACACACTCCCAGGGTCAGATATAGAGTGAATCCCCTCCATCACACACTCCTAGGGTCAGATACAGAGTCAATTCCCCATCAGACAATCCCAGGGTCAGACAGAGTGAATTACGCCCATCACACACTCCCAGGGTCAGACACAGAGTGAATTCCCCATCACACACTCCCAGGGTCAGAAACAGACTGAATCCAGCCCATCACACACTCCCAGGGTCAGACACAGAGTGAATTCAGCATCACACACTCCCAGGGTCAGATACAGAGTGAATTCCCCATCACACACTCCCAGGGTCAGATATAGAGTGAATCCCCTCCATCACACACTCCTAGGGTCAGATACAGAGTCAATTCCCCATCAGACAATCCCAGGGTCAGACAGAGTGAATTACGCCCATCACACACTCCCAGGGTCAGACACAGAGTGAATTCCCCATCACACACTCCCAGGGTCAGAAACAGACTGAATCCAGCCCATCACACGCTCCCAGGGTCAGACACAGAGTGAGTTCCCCATCACACACTCCCAGGGTCAGATACAGAGTGAATTCCCCATCACACACTCCCAGTGTCAGACAGAGTGAATTCCCTTATCACAGACTCCCAGGGTCAGATACAGAGTGAATTCCCCATCGGACACACCCAGGGTCAGATACAGAGTGAATTCCCCATCACACACTCCCAGGGTCAGATATAGAGTAAATCCCCTCCATCACACACTCCTAGGGTCAGATACAGAGTCAATTCCCCATCAGACAATCCCAGGGTCAGACAGAGTGAATTACGCCCATCACACACTCCCAGGGTCAGACACAGAGTGAATTCCCCATCACACACTCCCAGGGTCAGAAACAGACTGAATCCAGCCCATCACACGCTCCCAGAGTCAGACACAGAGTGAATTCCCCATCACACACTCCCAGGGTCAGAAACAGACTGAATCCAGCATCACACACTCCCAGGCAAGACACAGAGCGAATTCCTCATCACACACTCCCAGAGTCAGATACAGAGTGAATTCACCCCATCACACACTCCCAGGGTCAGACACAGAGTGAATCCCCCAATCACACACTCCCAGGGTCAGATACAGAGTGAATTCCCCAATCACACACTCCCAGCGTCAGACACAAAGTGAATTCCCCATCACAGACTCCCAGGGTCAGACAGACTGAATTACCCATCACACACTCCCAGTGTCAGACACAGAGTGAATTCCCTTATGACACACTCCCAGGGTCAGACAGTGAGTGAATTCCCCATCACACACTCCCAGGGTCAGACACAGAGTGAATTCTCCATCACACACTCCCAGGGTCAGATACAGACTGAATCCATCCCATCACACACTCCCAGGGTGAGATACAGAGTGAATTTCCCCATCACACACAGAGTGAATTCCCTTATGACACACTCCCAGGGTGAGACAGTCAGTGAATTCCCCATCACACACTCCCAGGGTCAGATACAGAGTGAATGCCCCATCACACACTCCCAGGATCAGACAGAGTGCATTCCCCATCACACACTCCCAGGGTCAGATGCAGAGTGAATCCCCCCATCACACACACCCAGGGTCAGATACAGAGTGAGTTCCCCATCACACACTCCCAGGGTCAGATATAGAGTGAATCCCCTCCATCAGACACTCCCAGGGTCAGATACAAAGTGAATTCCCCATCACACACTCCCAGTGTCAGACAGAGTGAATTCCCTTATCACAGACTCCCAGGGTCAGATACAGAGTGAATTCCCCATCGGACACTCCCAGGGTGAGATACAGAGTGAATTCCCCCATCACACACTCCCAGGGTTAGATACAGTGTGAATCCCCCCCATCACACACTCCCAGGGTCAGACACAGACTGAATTCCCCCATCACACACTCCCAGGGTCAGACACAGAGTGAATACCCCATCACACACTCCCAGGCAAGACACAGTGCGAATTGCTCATCACACACTCCCAGAGTCAGATACAGAGTGAATCCCCCCATCACACACTCCCAGAGTCAGACACAGAGTGAATTCCCCATCACACACTCCCAGGGTCAGAAACAGACTGAATCCAGCATCACACACTCCCAGGCAAGACACAGAGCGAATTCCTCATCACACACTCCCAGAGTCAGATACAGAGTGAATTCACCCCATCACACACTCCCAGGGTCAGACACAGAGTGAATCCCCCAATCACACACTCCCAGGGTCAGATACAGAGTGAATTCCCCATCACAGACTCCCAGGGTCAGACAGAGTGAATTACCCATCACACACTCCCAGTGTCAGACACAGAGTGAATTCCCTTATGACACACTCCCAGGGTCAGACAGTGAGTGAATTCCCCATCACACACTCCCAGGGTCAGACACAGAGTGAATTCTCCATCACACACTCCCAGGGTCAGATACAGACTGAATCCATCCCATCACACACTCCCAGGGTGAGATACAGAGTGAATTTCCCCATCACACACTCCCAGGGTCAGACACAGAGTGAATTCCCTTATGACACACTCCCAGGGTCAGACAGTCAGTGAATTCCCCATCACACACTCCCAGGGTCAGATACAGAGTGAATGCCCCATCACACACTCCCAGGATCAGACAGAGTGCATTCCCCATCACACACTCCCAGGGTCAGATGCAGAGTGAATCCCCCCATCACACACACCCAGGGTCAGATACAGAGTGAATTCCCCATCACACACTCCCAGGGTCAGATATAGAGTGAATCCCCTCCATCACACACTCCTAGGGTCAGATACAGAGTCAATTCCCCATCAGACAATCCCAGGGTCAGACAGAGTGAATTACGCCCATCACACACTCCCAGGGTCAGACACAGAGTGAATTCCCCATCACACACTCCCAGGGTCAGAAACAGACTGAATCCAGCCCATCACACGCTCCAAGGGTCAGACACAGAGTGAGTTCCCCATCACACACTCCCAGGGTCAGATACAGAGTGAATTCCCTCCATCAGACACTCCCAGGGTCAGATACAAAGTGAATTCCCCATCACACACTCCCAGTGTCAGACAGAGTGAATTCCCTTATCACAGACTCCCAGGGTCAGATACAGAGTGAATTCCCCATCGGACACTCCCAGGGTGAGATACAGAGTGAATTCCCCCATCACACACTCCCAGGGTTAGATACAGTGTGAATCCCCCCCATCACACACTCCCAGGGTCAGACACAGACTGAATTCCCCCATCACACACTCCCAGGGTCAGACACAGAGTGAATACCCCATCACACACTCCCAGGCAAGACACAGTGCGAATTGCTCATCACACACTCCCAGAGTCAGATACAGAGTGAATCCCCGTATCACACACTCCCAGGGTCAGATACAGAGTGAATTCCCCATCACACACTCCCAGGGTCAGACACAGAGTGAATTCCCCATCACAGACTCCCAGGGTCAGACAGAGTGAATTCCCCATCACACACTCCCAGGGTCAGACACAGAGTGAATTCCTCATCACAGACTCGCAGGGTCAGACAGAGTGAATTCCGCATCACACGCTCCCAGGGTCAGACACAGACTGAATTCCCCCATCACACACTCCCAGGGTCAGACACAGAGTGAATACCCCATCACACACTCCCAGGCAAGACACAGAGCGAATTCCTCATCACACACTCCCAGAGTCAGATACAGAGTGAATTCACCCCATCACACACTCCCAGGGTCAGACACAGAGTGAATCCCCCCATCACACACTCCCAGGGTCAGATGCAGAGTGAATCCCCCCCATCACACACTCCCAGGGTCAGACACATAGTGAATCCCCCAATCACACACTCCCAGGGTCAGATACAGAGTGAATTCCCCATCACACACTCCCAGCGTCAGACACAAAGTGAATTCCCCATCACAGACTCCCAGGGTCAGACAGAGTGAATTACCCATCACACACTCCCAGTGTCAGACACAGAGTGAATTCCCTTATGACACACTCCCAGGGTCAGACAGTGAGTGAATTCCCCATCACACACTCCCAGGGTCAGACAGAGTGAATTACCCCCATCACACACTCCCAGGGTCAGACACAGAGTGAATTCCCCATCACACACTCCCAGGGTCAGATACAGACTGAATCCATCCCATCACACACTCCCAGGGTCAGACACAGAGTGAATTCCCCCATCACACACTCCCAGGGTCAGACACAGAGTGAATTCCCTTATGACACACTCCCAGGGTCACACAGTCAGTGAATTCCCCATCACACACTCCCAGGGTCAGATACACAGTGAATGCCCCATCACACACTCCCAGGATCAGACAGAGTGCATTCCCCATCACACACTCCCAGGGTCAGATGCAGAGTGAATCCCCCCATCACGCACTCCCAGGGTCAGACACAGAGTGAATTCCCCCATCACACACACCCAGGGTCAGCTACAGAGTGAATTCCCCATCACACACTCCCAGGGTCAGATATAGAGTAAATCCCCTCTATCACACACTCCTAGGGTCAGATACAGAGTCAATTCCCCATCAGACAATCCCAGGGTCAGACAGAGTGAATTACGCCCATCACACACTCCCAGGGTCAGACACAGAGTGAATTCCCCATCACACACTCCCAGGGTCAGAAACAGACTGAATCCAGCATCACACACTCCCAGGGTCAGACACAGAGTGAATTCCCCATCACACACACCCAGGGTCAGATACAGAGTGAATTCCCCATCACACACTCCCAGTGTCAGACAGAGTGAATTCCCTTATCACAGACTCCCAGGGTCAGATACAGAGTGAATTCCCCATCGGACACTCCCAGGGTGAGATACAGAGTGAATTCCCCCATCACACACTCCCAGGGTCAGATACAGTGTGAATCCCCCCCCATCACACACTCCCAGGGTCAGACACAGAGTGAATCCCCCCATCACACACTCCCAGGGTCAGATACAGAGTGAATTCCCCATCACAGACTCCCAGGGTCAGACAGAGTGAATTCCCCATCACACACTCCCAGGGTCAGACACAGAGCGAATCCCCCTATCACACACTCCCAGGGTCAGATACAGACTGAATCCATCCCATCACACACTCCCAGGGTGAGATACAGAGTGAATTCCCCCATCACACACTCCCAGGGTCAGACACAGAGTGAATTCCCTTATGACACACTCCCAGGGTCAGACAGTCAGTGAATTCCCCATCACACACTCCCATGGTCAGATACAGAGTGAATGCCCTATCACACACTCCCAGGATCAGACAGAGTGCATTCCCCATGACACACTCCCAGGGTCAGATGCAGAGTGAATCCCCCCATCACGCACTCCCAGGGTCAGACACAGAGTGAATTCCCCCATCACACACACCCAGGGTCAGATACAGAGTGAATTCCCCATCACACACTCCCAGGGTCAGATATAGAGTGAATCCCCTCCATCACACACTCCTAGGGTCAGATACAGAGTCAATTCCCCATCAGACAATCCCAGGGTCAGACAGAGTGAATTACGCCCATCACACACTCCCAGGGTCAGACACAGAGTGAATTCCCCATCACACACTCCCAGGGTCAGAAACAGACTGAATCCAGCCCATCACACGCTCCCAGAGTCAGACACAGAGTGAATTCCCCAGCACACACTCCCAGGGTCAGAAACAGACTGAATCCAGCATCACACACTCCCAGGGTCAGACACAGAGTGAATTCCCCATCACACACACCCAGGGTCAGATACAGAGTGAATTCCCCATCACACACTCCCAGGGTCAGATACACAGTGAATTCCCCCATCACACACACCCAGGGTCAGATACAGAGTGAATTCCCCATCACACACTCCCAGGATCAGATACAGAGTGAATTCCCCATCACACACTCCCAGTGTCAGACAGAGTGAATTCCCTTATCACAGACTCCCAGGGTCAGATACAGAGTGAATTCCCCATCGGACACACCCAGGGTGAGATACAGAGTGAATTCCCCCATCACACACTCCCAGGGTCAGATACAGAGTGAATCCCCCCCATCACACACTCCCAGGGTCAGACACAGAGTGAATCCCCCTATCACACACTCCCAGGGTCAGATACAGAGTGAATTCCCCATCACACACTCCCAGGGTCAGACACAGAGTGAATTCCCCATCACAGACTCCCAGGGTGAGACAGAGTGAATTCCCCATCACACACTCCCAGGGTCAGACACAGAGCGAATCCCCCCATCACACACTCCCAGGGTCAGATACAGAGTGAATTCCCCATCACACACTCCCAGGGTCAGACAGAGAGTGAATTCTCCATCACAGACTCCCAGGGTCAGACAGAGTGAATTCCGCATCACACACTCCAAGGGTCAGACACAGACTGAATTCCCCCATCACACACTCCCAGGGTCAGACACAGAGTGAATACCCCATCACACACTCCCAGGTCAGACACAGAGCGAATTCCTCATCACACACTCCCAGAGTCAGATACAGAGTGAATCCCCCCCATCACACACTCCCAAGGTCAGATACAGAGTGAATTCCCCCATCACACACTCCCAGGGTCAGACACAGAGTGAATTCCCTTATGACACACTCCCAGGGTGAGAGAAAGAGTGAATTCCCCATCACACACTCCCAGGGTCAGATACAGAGAGAATTCCCCCATCACACACTCCCAGGGTCAGACAGAGTGCATTCCCCATCACACACTCCCAGTGTCAGACAGAGTGAATTCCCTTATCACAGACTCCCAGGGTGAGATACAGAGTGAATTCCCCATCGGACACTCCCAGGGTGAGATACAGAGTGAATTCCCCCATCACACACTCCCAGGGTCAGATACAGTGTGAATCCCCCCCATCACACACTCCCAGGGTCAGAGACAGAGTGAATCCCCCCATCACACACTCGCAGGGTCAGACAGAGTGAATTACCCCCATCACACACTCCCAGGGTCAGACACAGAGTGAATTCCCCATCACACACTCCCAGGGTCAAATGCAGACTGAATCCACCCCATCACACACTCTCAGGGTCAGACACAGAGTGAATTCAGCATCACACACTCCCAGGGTCAGATACAGAGTGAATTCCCCATCACACACTTCCAGGGTCAGATACAGAGTCAATTCCACATCACAAATCCCAGGGTCAGACAGAGTGAATTACGCCCATCACAGACTCCCAGGGTCAGACACAGAGTGAATTCCCCATCACACACTCCCAGGGTCAGAAACAGAGTGAATTCCCCATCACACACTCCCAGGGTCAGATACAGAGTGAATCCCCTCCATCACACACTCCCAGGGTCAGATACAGAGTGAATTCCCCATCACACACTCCTAGGGTCAGACAGATTGAATTCCCTATCAAACACTCCCAGGGTCAGACACAGAGTGAATTCCCCATCACACACTCCCAGGGTCAGACACAGAGTGAATTCCCTTATGACACACTCCCAGGGTCACACAGTCAGTGAATTTCCCATCACACACTCCCAGGGTCAGATACAGAGTGAATGCCCCATCACACACTCCCAGGATCAGACAGAGTGCATTCCCCATCACACACTCCCAGGGTCATATGCAGAGTGAATCCCCCCATCACGCACTCCCAGGGTCAGACACAGAGTGAATTCCCCCATCACACACACCCAGGGTCAGATACAGAGTGAATTCCCCATCACACACTCCCAGGGTCAGATATAGAGTAAATCCCCTCCATCACACACTCCTAGGGTCAGATACAGAGTCAATTCCCCATCAGACAATCCCAGGGTCAGACAGATTGAATTACGCCCATCACACACTCCCAGGGTTAGACACAGAGTGAATTCCCCATCACACACTCCCAGGGTCAGAAACAGACTGAATCCAGCCTATCACACGCTCCCAGAGTCAGACACAGAGTGAATTCCCCATCACACACTCCCAGGGTCAGAAACAGACTGAATCCAGCATCACACACTCCCAGGCAAGACACAGAGCGAATTCCTCATCACACACTCCCAGAGTCAGATACAGAGTGAATTCCCCATCACACACTCCCAGGGTCAGATACAGAGTCAATTCCACATCACAAATCCCAGGGTCAGACAGAGTGAATTCCGCCCATCACACACTCCTAGGGTCAGACAGATTGAATTCCCTATCAAACACTCCCAGGGTCAGACACAGAGTGAATTCCCAATCACACACTCCCAGGGTCAGATACAGAGTGAATTCCCCATCACACAACTCCCAGGGTCAGACCCAGAGTGAACACCCCATCACACACTCCCAGGTCAGACACAGAGCGAATTCCTCATCACACACTCCCAGAGTCAGATACAGAGTGAATCCCCCCATCACACACTCCCAGGGTCAGATACAGAGTGAATTCCCCATCACACACTCCCAGGGTCAGACACAGAGTGAATTCCCCATCACAGACTCCCAGGGTCAGACAGAGTGAATTCCCCATCACACACTCCCAGGGTCAGACACAGAGTGAATCCCCCCATCACACACTCCCAGGGTCAGAAACAGAGTGAATTCCCCATCACACACACCCAGGGTCAGACACAGAGTGAATTCCCCATCACAGACTCGCAGGGTCAGACAGAGTGAATTCCGCATCACACGATCCCAGGGTCAGACACAGACTGCATTCCCCCATCACACACTCCCAGGGTCAGACACAGAGTGAATACCCCATCACACACTCCCAGGCAAGACACAGAGCGAATTCCTCATCACACACTCCCAGGGTCAGATACAGAGTGAATTCCCCATCACACACTCCCAGCGTCAGACACAAAGTGAATTCCCCATCACAGACTCCCAGGGTCAGACAGAGTGAATTACCCATCACACACTCCCAGTGTCAGACACAGAGTGAATTCCCTTATGACACACTCCCAGGGTCAGACAGTGAGTGAATTCCCCATCACACACTCCCAGGGTCAGACAGAGTGAATTACCCCCATCACACACTCCCAGGGTCAGACACAGAGTGAATTCTCCATCACACACTCCCAGGGTCAGATACAGACTGAATCCATCCCATCACACACTCCCAGGGTGAGATACAGAGTGAATTTCCCCATCACACACTCCCAGGGTCAGAAACAGAGTGAATTCCCTTATGACACACTCCCAGGGTCAGACAGTCAGTGAATTCCCCATCACACACTCCCAGGGTCAGATACAGAGTGAATGCCCCATCACACACTCCCAGGATCAGACAGAGTGCATTCCCCATCACACACTCCCAGGGTCAGATGCAGAGTGAATCCCCCCATCACGCACTCCCAGGGTCAGACACAGAGTGAATTCCCCCATCACACACACCCAGGGTCAGATACAGAGTGAATTCCCCATCACACACTCCCAGGGTCAGATATAGAGTGAATCCCCTCCATCACACACTCCTAGGGTCAGATACAGAGTCAATTCCCCATCAGACAATCCCAGGGTCAGACAGAGTGAATTACGCCCATCACACACTCCCAGGGTCAGACACAGAGTGAATTCCCCATCACACACTCCCAGGGTCAGAAACAGACTGAATCCAGCCCATCACACGCTCCCAGGGTCAGACACAGAGTGAGTTCCCCATCACACACTCCCAGGGTCAGATGCAGAGTGAATTCCCTCCATCAGACACTCCCAGGGTCAGATACAGAGTGAATTCCCCATCACACACTCCCAGTGTCAGACAGAGTGAATTCCCTTATCACACACTCCCAGGGTCAGACAGAGTGAATTACCCCCATCACACACTCCCAGGGTCAGACACAGAGTGAATTCTCCATCACACACTCCCAGGGTCAGATACAGACTGAATCCATCCCATCACACACTCCCAGGGTGAGATACAGAGTGAATTTCCCCATCACACACTCCCAGGGTCAGAAACAGAGTGAATTCCCTTATGACACACTCCCAGGGTCAGACAGTCAGTGAATTCCCCATCACACACTCCCAGGGTCAGATACAGAGTGAATGCCCCATCACACACTCCCAGGATCAGACAGAGTGCATTCCCCATCACACAAACCCAGGGTCAGATAGAGAGTGAATTCCCCATCACACACTCCCAGGGTCAGATACAGAGTAAACCCCTCCATCAGACACTCCAAGGGTCAGATACAGAGTTAGTTCCCCATCACACACTCCCAGGGTCCGACAGAGTGAATTCCCCCATCACACACTCCCAGGGTCAGACACAGAGTGAATTCCTCATCACACACTCCCAGGGTGAGATACAGAGTGAATTCCCCATCACACACTCCCAGGTTCAGATACAGAGTGAATCCCCCCCATCACACACTCCCAGGGTCAGGCACAGAGTGAATCCCCCCATCACACACTCCCAGGGTCAGATACAGAGTGAATCCCCCCCATCACACACTCCCAGGGTCAGACACAGAGTGAATCCCCCCATCACACACTCTGAGGTTCAGATACAGAGTGAATTCCCCATCACACACTCCCAGGGTCAGACACAGAGTGAATTCCCCCATCACACACTCCCAGGGTCAGACACAGAGTGAATTCCCCATCAGACACTCCCAGGTGAGACACAGAGCGAATTCCTCATCACAGACTTCCAAAGTCAGATACAGAGTGAATTCCCTATCACACACTCCCAGGGTCAGATACAGAGTGAATTCCCCCATCACACAAACCGAGGGTCAGATACAGAGTGAATTCCCCATCACACACTCCCAGGGTAAGATACAGAGTGAATCCCCTCCATCAGACACTCCCAGGGTCAGATACAGAGTGAATTCCCCATCACACACTCCCAGGGTCAGATACAGAGTGAATCCCCCCCATCACACACTCCCAGGGTCAGATACAGAGTGAATTCCCCATCACACACTCCCAGGGTCAGATACAGAGTGAATCCCCCCCATCACACACTCCCAGGGTCAGACACAGAGTGAATCCCCCCATCACACACTCCGAGGGTCAGATACAGAGTGAATTCCTCATCACACACTCCCAGAGTTGGATACAGAGTGATTTCCCCCCATCACACACTCCCAGAGTCAGATACAGAGTGAACTCCCCATCACAAACTCCCAAGTTGAGATACAGAGTGAATCCCCCCCATCACACACTCCCAGGGTCAGACACAGAGTGAATCCCCCCATCACACACTCCCAGGGTCAGATACAGAGTGAATCCCCCCCATCACACACTCCCAGGGTCAGACACAGAGTGAATCCCCCCATCACACACTCCCAGGGTCAGATACAGAGTGAATTCCCCATCACAAACTCCCAGGTTCAGATACAGAGTGAATCCCCCCCATCACACACTCCCAGGGTCAGACACAGAGTGAATCCCCCCATCACACACTCCGAGGGTCAGATACAGAGTGAATTCCCCATCACACACTCCCTGGGTCAGACACAGAGTGAATTCCCCATCACAGACTCCCAGGGTCAGACAGAGTGAATTCCCCATCACACACTCCCAGGGTCAGACACAGAGTGAATTCCCCCATCACACACTCCCAGGGTCAGACACAGAGTGAATTCCCCATCAGACACTCCCAGGTCAGACACAGAGCGAATTCCTCATCACACACTCCCAGGGTCAGATACAGAGTGAATTCCCCCATCACACAAACCCAGGGTCAGATACAGAGTGAATTCCCCATCACACACTCCCAGGGTCAGATACAGAGTGAATCCCCTCCATCAGACACTCCCAGGGTCAGATACAGAGTTAATTCCCCATCACACACTCCCAGGGTCAGACAGAGTGAATTCCCCCATCACACACTCCCAGGGTCAGACACAGAGTGAATTCCTCATCACACACTCCCAGGGTGAGATACAGAGTGAATTCCCCATCACACACTCCCAGGGTCAAATACAGAGTCAATTCCACATCACACATCCCAGGGTCAGACAGAGTGAATTACGCCCATCACACACTCCCAGGGTCAGATACAAAGTGAATCCCCCCATCACACACTCCGAGGGTCAGATACAGAGTGAATTCCCCATCACACACTCCCAGGGTCAGACACAGAGTGAATTCCCCATCACACACTCCCAGGGTCAGACAGAGTGAATTCCCCATCACACACTCCCAGGGTCAGACACAGAGTGAATTCCCCCATCACACACTCCCAGGGTCAGACACAGAGTGAATTCCCCATCAGACACTCCCAGGTCAGACACAGAGCGAATTCCTCATCACACACTCCCAGGGTCAGATACAGAGTGAATTCCCCCATCACACAAACCCAGGGTCAGATACAGAGTGAATTCCCCATCACACACTCCCAGGGTCAGATACAGAGTGAATCCCCTCCATCAGACACTCCCAGGGTCAGATACAGAGTTAATTCCCCATCACACACTCCCAGGGTCAGACAGAGTGAATTCCCCCATCACACACTCCCAGGGTCAGACACAGAGTGAATTCCTCATCACACACTCCCAGGGTGAGATACAGAGTGAATTCCCCATCACACACTCCCAGGGTCAAATACAGAGTCAATTCCATATCACACATCCCAGGGTCAGACAGAGTGAATTACGCCCATCACACACTCCCAGGGTCAGATACAAAGTGAATCCCCCCATTACACACTCCCAGGGTCAGATACACAGTGAATTCCCCCATCACACACACCTAGGGTCAGATACAGAGTGAATTCCCCATCACACACTCCCAGGGTCAGATACAGAGTGAATCCCCTCCATCAGACACTCCCAGGGTCAGATACAGAGTGAATTCCCCATCACACACTCCCAGGGTCAGATACAGAGTGAATCCCCTCCATCAGACTCTCCGAGGGTCAGATACAGAGTGAATTCCCCATCACACACTCCCAGGGTCAGACAGAGTTAATCCCCCCATCACGCACTCCCAGGGTCAGACACAGAGTGAATTCCCCATCACACACTCCCAGGGTCAGATACAGAGTCAATTCCTCATCAGACAATCCCAGGGTCAGACAGAGTGAATTACGCCCATCACACACTCCCAGGGTCAGACACAGAGTGAATTCCCCATCACACACTCCCAGGGTCAGAAACAGACTGAATCCAGCCCATCACACGCTCCCAGGGTCAGACACAGAGTGAATTCCCCATCACACACTCCCAGGGTCAGACAGAGTGAATTCCCCCATCACACACTCCCAGGGTCAGACACAGAGTGAATTCCTCATCACACACTCCCAGGGTGAGATACAGAGTGAATTCCCCATCACACACTCCCAGGGTCAAATACAGAGTCAATTCCACATCACACATCCCAGGGTCAGACAGAGTGAATTACGCCCATCACACACTCCCAGGGTCAGATACAAAGTGAATCCCCCATCACACACTCCCAGGGTCAGATACAGAGTGAATCCCCTCCATCAGACACTCCCAGGGTCAGATACAGAGTGAATTCCCCATCACACACTCCCAGGGTCAGATACAGAGTGAATCCCCCCCATCACACACTCCCAGGGTCAGATACAGAGTGAACTCCCCATCACAAACTCCCAAGTTGAGATACAGAGTGAATCCCCCCCATCACACACTCCCAGGGTCAGACACAGAGTGAATCCCCCCATCACACACTCCCAGGGTGAGATACAGAGTGAATTCCCCATCACACACTCCCAGGGTCAGACACAGAGTGAATCCCCCCATCACACACTCCCAGAGTCAGATACAGAGTGAACTCCCCATCACAAACTCCCAGGTTCAGATACAGAGTGAATCCCCCCCATCACACTCTCCCAGGGTCAGACACAGAGTGAATCCCCCCATCACACACTCCCAGGGTCAGATACAGAGTGAATCCCCCATCACACACTCCCAGGGTCAGACACAGAGTGAATTCCCTTATGACACACTCCCAGGGTCAGACAGAGAGTGAATTCCCCATCACACACTCCCAGGGTCAGACACAGAGTGAATTCCCCCATCATACACTCCCAGGATCAGACAGAGTGCATTCCCCATCACACACTCCCAGGGTCAGACACAGAGTGAATCCCCCCATCACACACTCCCAGGGTCAGATACAGAGTGAATCCCCCCCATCACACACTCCCAGGGTCAGACACAGAGTGAATCCCCCCATCACACACTCCCAGGGTCAGATACAGAGTGAATTCCCCATCACACACTCCCAGGGTCAGACACAGAGTGAATCCCCCCATCACACACTCCCAGAGTCAGATACAGAGTGAACTCCCCATCACAAACTCCCAGGTTCAGATACAGAGTGAATCCCCCCCATCACACTCTCCCAGGGTCAGACACAGAGTGAATCCCCCCATCACACACTCCCAGGGTCAGATACAGAGTGAATCCCCCATCACACACTCCCAGGGTCAGATACACAGTGAATTCCCCCATCACACACTCCCAGGGTCAGACACAGAGTGAATCTCCCCATCTCCCCGGGTCAGACAGAGAGTGAATTCCCCATCACACACTCCCAGGGTCAGGTACAGAGTGAATTCCCCCATCACACACTCCCAGGATCAGACAGAGTGCATTCCCCATCACACACTCCCAGGGTCAGATACAGAGTGAATCTCCCCATCTCCCAGGGTCAGATACAGAGTGAATTCTCCATCACACACTCCCAGGGTCAGATACAGAGTGAATCCCCTCCATCACACACTCCCAGGGTCAGATACAGAGTCAATTCCCCATCACACAATCCGAGGGTCAGACAGAGTGAATTACGCCCATCACACACTCCCAGGGTCAGACATAGAGTGAATTCCCCATCACACACTCCCAGCGTCAGAAACAGACTGAATCCAGCCCATCACACACTCCCAGGGTCAGACACAGAGTGAATTCCCCATCACACACACCCAGGGTCAAATACAGAGTGAATTCCCCATCACACACTCCCAGGGACAGATACACAGTGAATTCCCCCATCACACACACCCAGGGTCAGATACAGAGTGAATTCCCCATCACACTCTCCCAGGGTCAGATACAGAGTGAATCTCCTCCATCAGACACTCCCAGGGTCAGATACAGAGTGAATTCCCCATCACACACTCCCAGGGTCAGATACAGAGTGAATCCCCTCCATCAGACACTCCCAGGGTCAGATACAGAGTGAATTCCCAATCACACACTCCCAGGGTCAGACAGAGTGAATTACGCCCATCACACACTCCCAGGGTGAGACACAGAGTGAATTCCCCATCACACACTCCCAGGGTCAGATACAAAGTGAATTCCCTTATCATACACTCCCAGGGTCAGAGACAGAGTGATGTTCCCTCCCTTATCACACCCTCCAGTAGCCAGACTGATGAGGGCAGAATCATCTACACGAACTTTAGCAAGGTCCTTGACAAGTGCTGCATGGGAAGCTGATCTATAAGGTCAGGCACATTGGATCCAGACTGGACTACCGTTTGGATTGCAAAATTGGCTTGGTGACAGAAGTCAGAGGGTGATTGTAGAGGGTTGTTATCCAGACAGGAAGTTTGTGACCAGTAGTGGGTGGCCGGGAATGGTGCTGCGCCCACTGTTGCTCATTAGCTATAAGCAATGCCCTGGTTAAGGTTTCTACTGGTATGCTATCAGCACTCTGTTTTAGCAGTTTCCTGCAAAAGCTGTGCATTGAGCTGATAGAATGTTTTGGTTTTGGCCAAAGATAAGAAGCCCTGCTGTCCAACTTCGCAACGTTGTGTCAGCCAATCAGGATGGTGGGATCGGGAGAAGGTTCTGGAGAGTGCTAGGCAGTGAGAGATTTGTGATGGACAGTGGTCTGGTTTGGGGTATTTTTGGAGGGAGCTGCAGTGCAGGACACAGAGAAAGATGTTGTATATTGTCTATGAAAGGTGGCGTTCTCATCCCCAAGTCAAGTGGCTGTTCGCAGAGT
The DNA here is from genome assembly GCF_030028105.1 of Mobula birostris. Classification (NCBI taxonomy): domain Eukaryota; kingdom Metazoa; phylum Chordata; class Chondrichthyes; order Myliobatiformes; family Myliobatidae; genus Mobula; species Mobula birostris. The sequence goes on along the minus strand of NW_027274258.1, from coordinate 43,550 downwards.
CAGCTAACAAGCCCAGTTTGTATATACGAGCCCCACTGACAGATTACGCATATTAACAGCTTGGATGAGAATTTAGTTGGTATGGTCAGTAAGCTTGTGGACGACATCAAAATGAATGCCATGAGTTGCAATCACATCTATGGTGATGAACTGCTTTCAGAGGTTGGTCATGGCTAGAATCAACTCCTGCCTCAGCAAGGACCTGGACCCACTGCAATTTCCGTATCTGCGGCACACACAATCTCAATGGCTCTTCACCTGGCCAATATAAATCCCCATGTCAGGATGCTGTTCATTGACTATAACCCAGCATTTAATACAATCATTTCCACAACGCAAATCGATAAACTGGGCTCTGTACCTCCCTCTGCAGTTGAATCCTCAACTTCCTAACCAGAAGTTCACAATCTGTGCGGATTGGTGATAATATCTCCTCCTTGCTGACGATCGACACTGGTGCACCTCGGGTGTGTGCTTAGCTCACTGCTCTACTCTCTACGTACCCATAGCTGTGTGTCTAGGCATTTCTCAAATACCATCTATAAATTTGCTGACGATAGAACCATCGTTGATAGAATCTCAGATGGAGACGAGAGGGCGTACAGGAGCAAGATATACCAGCTAGTTGAGTGGTGTCACAGTAATAACCTTGCATTCAATGTCAGCAAGACCAAAGAGCTGATTGTGGACTTGAGAAAGGGTAGTATTAGCAAACACGGATCAATCCTCATACAGGGATCAGAAGTGGGGAGGTTGAGCAATTTCAAGTTCCAAGGTATCAAGATCTCTGAGGATCTAATCTGGCCCCAACATATCGATGCAGCTATAAAGAAGGCAAGAGAGTGGCTGTAGTTTATTAGGAGTTTGAGGAGATTCAGTTTGTCACTTAAAACACTCAAAAACATCTATAGATGTACCATAGAACAGCAGTCCCCAACCACCGGGCCGCGGACCGGTACCGGGCCACAAAAGCATGTGCTACCGGGCCGTGAGGAAACGATATGAGTCAGCTGCACCTTTCCTCATTCACTGTCATGCACTGTTGAACTTGAACATAGGGTTGCCAACTGTCCCATATTTGCTGGGACATCCCGTATATTGGGCTAAATTGGTTTGTCCCGTATTTCCCTCGCTAAGGTAGAGCGTTCCTATGAAACTTTTTGTCCCGAAATGGCATGAAGCGAAGAAGCAATTACCATTAATTTATATGGGAAAAATTTTTCAGCGTTCCCAGACCCAAAAAATAACCTTACAAATCATACCAAATAACACATAAAACCAAAAATAAATAACAGTAACATATAGTAAAAGCAGGAATGATATGATAAATACACAGCCTATATAAAGTAGAAATAATGTATGTACAGTATAGTCAGGAAGATGAAAGCAAAACCGATCTGTGGGGAAAAAATCAGCACGTACGCGCACGCGCACACAGGTGCCCGTGCAAGGCTCAATGGTCATGGTAGTCTTTCCTGGGGTAAAGTGTCCCAGGATTTGACTGCTACTTTTGTCCCTTATTTGGGAGTGAGAAAGTTGGCAACCCTAACTGTAAAAGACATGTTGAGGTGAGTTTAACCCTACTTGAACACCCCCCCCACCCCCGGTTGGCCGGTCCGCAAGAATATTGTCAATATTAAACCGATCCGTGGTGCAAAAAAGGTTGGGGACCCCTGCCATAGAAAGTATTCGGACAGGCTGCATCACTGTCTGGTTTGGTGGGGGGGAGGTGGGAGGTCACTGTACAGGACCAAAAGAAGCTGCAGAAACTTGTAAAATTAGTCAGCTCCACCTTGGGCACTAGCCTCCACAGTATCCAAGCCATTTTCAAGGAGCAGTGCCTCAGAAAGGTGGCTTCCATCATTAAGAACCCCCATCAAACAGGACATGCCCTTTTCTCACTGTTACCATCAGGTAGGAGATACAGAAGGCTGAAGGTACACACTCAGTGATTCAGAAACAGCTTCTTCCCCTCTGCCATCCGATTCCTGAATGGACATTGAACCCGTGAACGTGTGTGTGTGTGTCTGTGTGTGTGTATACATATATATATATACACACACAGACATACATACACACACACACACATATATATGCATATATACATATACACACATATATACATACATACATAAATAAATAAAAACAGTGCCTACAAAAATATTCATCCCCCGGGAAGTTTGCATGTTTTATTGTTTGACAATATTGAATCACAGTGGATTTAATTTGGCTTTTTTTGACACTGATCAACAGAAAAAGATTCTTTCATGTCAAAGTGAAAACAGATCTCTGCAAAGTGATCTAAGTTAATTACAAATATAAAACACAAAATAATTGATTGCATAAGTATTCACCCTCTTCAATATGACACACCAAATCATCACTGGTGCAGCCAATTGGTTTTAGAAATGGTGTAATTAGTTAAATGGAGATCACCTATGTGCAATCAAGGTGTTTCAATTGATTGAGGTAAAAATACACGTGTATCTGGGAAGTAAAACCGCTGGTGAGTCAGTATCCTGGCAAAACTACCCCACAAACACAAAATAACACTCCAAGCAACTCCATGAAAAGGTTATTGAAAAGCCTAAGTCAGGAGATGGATACAAGAACATTTCCAAGTCACTGAATATCTCTCAGAGGACAGTTAAGTCAATCATCAAGAAATGGAAAGAATATGGCACAGGTGTAAATCCTCAAAATCTAAGTGACTGTGCAAGAAGGGGACGAGTGAGGGAGGCCACCAAGAGACCTATGTCAACCCTGGAGGAGTTACAAGTTTCAGTAGCTGAGATGGGAGAGGCTGTGTTGTCCGGGTGCTTCACCAGTCACAGCTTCATGGGAGAGCGGCAAAGAAAAAGCCACTGTTGCAAAAACACTCACTGGAAATCTTGGCTAGAGTTTGCCAGCAGGCATGTCAGATGAAAGACAGCTCTATGGTCTGAGCTTTTTGGCCATCAGACTAAACGCTATTTTTGGCAACACACTATCCTCTCTGTGAAGCTTGGTGGTGGCTACATCATGGTGTGGGGATGCTTCACTACAGGAGGCCCTGGAAGGCTTGTGAAGATAGAGGGTAAAATGAAAACAGCAGAATACAGGGAAATCTCTGCAAGAGTACTGTGACTTGAGAGAAGATTTGTTTTCCAGCATGACAATGACACTAAGCTTATAGCCAAAGCTACACATGAATGGCTTAAAAGCAACAAAGTTAAATTAATGTCCTGGAGTGGCCAAATCAGAGTCCAGACCTCAATCCAATTGAGAACTTGTGGCTGGACTTGAAAAGGGCTGTTCACTCACGATTCCATGCAGTCTGACAGAGCTTGAGCAGTTTTGTACAGAAGAAAGGGGGTAAATTGCAGTGTCCAGATGTGCAAAGCTGATAGAGACCTATCCACACAGACTCAAGGCTGTAATTGCTGCCAAAGATGCATCTACTAAATACTGACTTGAAAGGGGATGAGTAATTATGCAATCAATTATTGTCTATATACTACTGAAAATCTCATGCTCTGTCTGTTTGTGACCTTCAATCAGCGCAAACTGTGCATTACAGCGGCACTTTTTTTTGGCTAAATTGAATTCAAATGCACTAACTTACAGAATGTAGGCAAAGTTCAGGGTTATATATTCGTATAAAATTGCTCATTCACCAAAAATCAGCTGCCTTTCACCTAAGACCCGATCGGCCATCATGGAAACCGGGACATGACAGCCCGACACATGTGCACGGTCAGCCTCAACAGCGACATCTACTGGAGCAAAAGGGCAAGGCAGCTCTATTTCTAGGGCACAAAATAATCTGCAGATGCTGGGGTCAAAGCAACACTCACTACACACTGGAGGAACTCAGCAGGTCCGGCAGCATCCGTGGAAATGATCAGTCAACGTTTCGGGCCGGAACCCTTCGTCAGGACTGAAGGGGGGGCAGAGGCCCTATGAAAAAGGTGGGGGGAGGGTGGGAAGGAGAAGGCTGGTAGGTTCCAGGTGAAAAACCAGTAAGGGGAAAGATAAAGGGGTGGGGGAGGGGAAGCAGGGAGGGGTTAGGTAGGAAAGGTGAAGAAGGAATAGGGGAAAACACAATGGGTAGTAGAAGGAGGCAGAACCATGAGGGAGGAGATAGGCAGCTGGGGGAGGGGGCAGAGTGAAACTGGGATGGGGAAGGGAGGGGAGGGGGAGGGATACTGGGATGGGGAAGGCAGGGGAGGGATACTGGGATGGGGGAAAGGAGGGGGAGGGATTTCGAGGGGTCACATTCTGCTAATCACCATCAGCATGTGCAGGATTGAGACAGATCTAACTGCCACCCATCAATAAGAGATAATTAAATCTTATTGTAATGACGTACTTTGAGATACCCATAAACCCTTTGCTGCAGTCAAAGGACACCGGTGACTATATCACATCCGTTTAGGAGAGCGCCAACCACATCATCAAGAATAATCAGCATCCTTTGGTGTTACTGCTTCGTATCTTCTATCCACCATTAGGGTAAAAAAAAATGATCAGCCTAATTATGCCGCATGGGGGACGTTATGGTCAAGAGGTAATGCCAAACGTCGTCGGGAAGCAGAAAGGAGAGGGAGGGGGAGAGGGAGGGAGGGAGGGGGAGGGGGAGAGGGAGGGAAAACAAGAATCGGATGAGGCCATGGCTGCACGACTACAGGATCAAAGAGTCAGGACAAAAAAAGATGAGAGAAGAGGAGGAGGAGGAGGAAGAGGAGAGGCATGCACGTCTCCAGGATCAGAGACAAACAAACAGCAGAAGAGCTGAAGAGACAGGGGATGAAAGGGCTGCACGTCTCCAGAATGACAACAAGGGGCACAAGGGCGGCAGATAAACCAGAAATGATGCCATCAAAAGTGTCCTTCGTTAAATGAGGAGCAGCTATATTTGCTTTGCTACGTGTCATTCTTCTTTAATAAACTAAGGTTTTCTACTTCAGTTTCCAAAGCAAGGCAATACCAATAGCATTCAGGAAAATTTAATGTTCGTTCTGGTCACATCAGACTGCAAACCCTTCTCTCAAAGGGTGCCCCAACGGGTCACCCCATTCTCTAGTTTTTAATAAATTAAGACTAATTTGCACAACACACACAAAACTTGGCAGGCCAGGCAGCATTATGAAGAGGAGTACAGCCGCCGTTTTGGGCCCAGACTCTCCAGTCCTGCCGAAGGGTCTCGGCTCAAAACGTCCTGTAACTGTATTCTTTTCCCTGGTGCTGCCTGAGCGACTGAGTTTCTCCAGCATTTTGTGCATGTTGCCTAGATTTTCAGCACCTGCAGATTTTCTCTTGTTTGTAGAAATTTGTTTTCACTTTGACATGAAAGGGTCTTTTCTGTTGATCAGTGTCAAAAAAGCCAAATTAAATCCACTGTCAGTTAATATTGTAGAAGAATAAAACATGAAAACTACCAAGTGTCAGAATACTTCTTAATAGGCACTGTGTGTGTTTGTGTGTATAGTTTCTGTTTTACACTATTTTTCATCTAACTATTCAATGTACATCTAATTGCTGTAATCGAACTACTCATTTTTTCTATATTATTTCGTATTGAATTGTACTGCTACTGCTAACTTAACAAATTCCGCAACACATGCCAGCAATAATAAACCTGATTCTGAATTAGTGTTACTGTGGAGAGTAGAGGCTACTTCCTTGGTCTGGAAGATATTGAGTGCAAGGTTGTTCCTGAATCATTTAACCAGCCAATCTCTCACTCCTGTATTCCTCTTCATCACCATCTGAGGTTTTGCCAACAGTGGTGTCGCTGGGTCTGCATCTGAGCTGTGCCTACACAGTTACACGTGCAGAGCAGTGGACTAGCTACACAGACACAAGTGTAGAGAGAGTAGAGCAATGGGCTAAGCACATATACTGTAGGTCAGTGGTCCCCAACCTCCAGGCCCCAGACTGCGAAGAATGCAGCAGCACAGCGGTAGCCAGAACGCACCCAGCACATCTTTAAGAAAAAAGCTGAAGTAAACAAGCTAATTAATTAGGTGCCGCCCAGCACGTAAAGGTCGGCCTGACATGCCGGGCGGCACCTAATTAATTAGCTTGTTTATTTTGGCTTTTTTCTTAAAGATGTGCTGAGTGCGTCCCGGCTACCACTGCACCACTGAATTCTTCACAGCCCAGAGGTTGGGGACCACTGCTTTAGGTGCACCCATGTTGATTGTCAGTGAAGAGGAGACATTACTTCCAAGTCCAGGATTCAGGTACAAACGCCCAGGTTTTGAAGCTTGTTGACTGGACTGAGAGGATGATGATGTTGAAAGCCAAGCTGTACCAAATAAACAGCAGTGGATCACAAGGCACAGAAGCAGAATTGGGCTATTTCGCCCATCGAGTATGCTCTGTCATACCACTATGGCTGGTTTATTATCCCTCTGAACCCCATTCCCCTGTCTTCTCCCCATTACCAATGACATCCTCCTAATCAAGAACCGATCATCCTCCACTTTAAATATGCCCAATGACTTGGCCCCGAACAGATCTGTCCCAGTTGCCTGTGGCCCAAAGCCAAGTGAGATTGCATTCACTGCAGCCCTGTTGTGGGTAGGAAAATTGCAGTGGGTCCAGGACGGGCTTCTCACTGTGGATGGATTCGAATTGGGAAGAAGGGCCACAGAATCTCACCACTGCACCTTGGGTTGACGGGGAGACATTGACACAAGTTGAGTAGACACTTGGGGAGGATTTCTTTCTTTTAAAAAAAAGCCACATAGATACAGGGTCTTCAGCCCAACAAGTCCACATCAACTATGATGTCCTACCAATTTCCCATGTTCGGCCCATATCCCTCCATGTATCACCCTATCAGAGGGCTTCTTAAATTATACTTTTGCACCTGCCCCAGCCACTTCCTCTGACAGCTCGTTCCATCTACTCACCACCATCTGTACGAAAAAGTTGTTCCTCAGATCCCCTTCAAATCTTTGCTCCAGTCTGAATATATTTCCCTCCCCGCCCCCAGTTTTGTACTCCTCTATCCTGGTGAAAAGACTATTACTTGTCACCTTATCTGTGCCTCTCACAATTTTACACATTTCTCTAAAAGTCACCCGACATTCTCCTAGGTTGTAAAGAATAAAGACTTGGTCTGGCCAGCCTCTCCCAATCACAGGCCTTCTCGTCCTGGCAATATCTTTGTAAATCGTTTCTGCACTCATTCCAGTTTCACATCTTTTAGCTAACAGGGTGACCAAAACTATATAATGTACTCAAAGTGTGGCCTCACCAACAACCTATACAACTGCAACATAGTGTCCCAACTCCTCTACTCAATGCCTTGTTGGTGGCAAGTGTGCTAAACGCCTTTTTCACCATCCTGTCTACCTGTGATGCACTTGCAGTCCGAGCTCCCTCTGTTCCATTACACTCCCTAGTGCCTCACCATTCATAGTACGCTCCCACTTTGACTAAATAAGACAAAGACTGGACTACATTTTAAGGGGGCCTTTCCAATTTAATATTCATGGGAATTCTGAGCTCTATTTGAGGTCTGGATGATGGTATCTTTGGGCAGTGCCTTTAGTCTGTCCCAGATAAGCATCTCTTCAGCCCACCTCGTCTGCTGAACGTAATGCCAATCCCATTTGTCTGCATATAGCCTATGACCTCATTCCCCACCTGTTCAAATGTCTCGTAAACAGTGATACTGTACTTGCCTCCACCACATTCCTGAGTGGTGCAGTGCAAGTACCTACCACTCCCTGTGTTTTAAAAAAAAAGTCTGGTAAATATCCTTTAAAGATTTGCCCCTCCCTTAAAGCCATGCCCTCTGGAACTAGACATTTCCAGTCTGAGAAAAAGACTGACTGTCAATTCTAAGCTTTTTGTAATGTTGATAAAATTCTATCACATCTCCCTCAGCCTCTGACGATCCAGAACAAATAATCTAGTTTTGTCCATAGTCTGTCCCTTTAGCTAATTCTTTCACCAAGCAACATCCTGGTGAACTACTCCTGTGCTTTCGCCCAGGCCTCCACATCGTTCCCACAGTTTGCTGATGAGAGGTGCACACCGTACTCCAGTACTGGGTTAATGGTGGGTTTTGGAGCTTGAGCTAAATTCAAAACACCCGTGAGCCTGAGAAAGGCAGTCAGAAAAGAAACAGGCGACACCAGGCATGGAAGAGAATGCGGCAGGTCGTCAGAGAAACCTCAGTGTGCATCTTGTGCTAAAACTGCCTGTCTGCCTGCTCTGAAAAGTGGTGCAGACAGACCCACGACAAGTGGCAGAAGATTCAATGTGAGGGGAAGACAGGCTTTGGCACCTGCAGATGTGAACCCAGGACAGCATGCAAATTCCCTAGTGTGAGGGTCAAGGATGTCACAGAACTGAGTCCTGGAGTCACACAACATGCAAACAGGCCCTCCTGCCCACCTTAGCCATGCCCATTGTGTTGCCCAGTGAACTAGTGCCATCTACCCACATTTGGGCCATAGCCTCCAAACCTCTGCTATTCATTTACTTCTATCATTGGTGTGTCTGTCTCAGCTACTATTTCTAGCAGCTCATCTCAGATACGCACCACCCAAAGGGGGAGAGGCCCTTCAGGAGTGAGGAATATGCAAAGGAAAGGATGGTACAAAGAATATTTTAAATAGCAATGAGAGGGCACAAATATCACTGGCAGAGAAGATTAAGGAAAGTTCTGAAGGTTTTTTTTAATTAGTGTACAGTTCAAAAGGGTAACTAGGGAAAGTGTAAGGACCATTTGGGACCAATTGGATAATCTACATATGGAGCCTCAGGACATGGGTGAGCTCCTTAATGAACACTCCTCATTTGTATTCACCAAGGAGAAAGACAATGTGACTGGATAACTCAGGGAGGAGGCAGTCAAATTCTTCAATGTGTTAGCACTACAAATGTAACAGATATCTTAACTTGTTAAAAGGTGGATAAATCCCCAGGACCTGTTGAGATGAATTTCAGGCCACTGTGGATGAAGGAAATGCCTCTGGGACCTTGACAGAGATACTTAATTCTTAATAGGGCACACATAAAGTGCCAGATGGCTGGAGGACAGCAAACGTCATTCAAGAAGGGCAGGAAAGACAAGTCTGGTAAATAAACATCTGAGAGTCTAACCCCAGTTATTGGAAAAGTGGTGGAAGGACGTCATTGTGATTGGAAGCCTGTTGTGGCCACTGGTGTGTCATGGGGATCGGAGATGGATCCTTACTGATTGTTGCAATCATGAATGATCCAGTTGTGTGTAGGAGTAATGATGAGTAAACAGATTGGATCAAAATTGGTGGTGTTGGTTGTGAGGACAATGGTCATGTGACAGGATGGTATTGATCAGTTGATAACATGGGCAAAGTGATGCAGGTGGAATTTGATCCTGAAAGGGAGAGGTGGTGCATTTTGGAAGGGCAAGTACACTGAATAATCAGTCTCCAAGCAGTGTTGAGGAACAGCCGAACGCTGTACAAATGCTAGGATTTCTGAAGGTAGCAGTACAGGTCAGTAAGGTGGCATCAGGACACCTGCCTGCATAGCCAGGGCAATGAATATATGAACAGGGAGATTATCTGGAACCTTACAAAGCACTGGTCAGACAATGACTCACAGACCTGGTCAGCACACTGCAAACTGCCTCTAGCTTACAAATGTCCGACTTATTGAAAACTTGCAAGAAAATTACAAAATGCTTACAAAACCCAACCCCTACATAAGGGCAAACTCCCATAGTATTATTAAATCCCAAAGTCTTATCTATGTGCACGCTTTTGTTCCTACAAACAGAACTAGTTTGTTCTCTCCCCCATTTATAGTCATTATTCTTTCCTTTATAAAATTGGTCTTTTGTGCTTTAGCAGCCAGTCACTGCAATCCCATGGAGGTATGGTTATCACATCAGGATTTTTTGAATATTTTCCAACTTACAGATCAAATCACTTCATGGATGTCTGCAAAAGCAGAGCCCGCTTGTAATCCAGGATGGCCTGGAGGGAAAGGACATGATTACATCGGAGAGGGTGCAGACAAAATTGACCAGGGTGTTTTCTGGGGTGGAGCTACTTCAGTTTTGAGGGGAGACTGGAGAGGCTGGATTTGTTTTCCCTGGAGTGGAAGAGGCTTGGAGCTTGGTGCGAAGCAGTCCGAGGACACGATACAAGTGTGCAACATTATAAGGGCCAAGGATGGGGGACAAAGTAGGAATCTTTTCCCTGTGGCACAGTACTCTGAAACTAGACAACACAGATTTAAGATAAAGACAAGTTAGTTTACTGGGAGCTGGGGAAGGTTTATTTCTTCCAGGGGTGGTTGGAATCTGGAAAGACATTGTCCTGAGAAGGGGTGGGTGGAGATAGGTACTCGGAAGTGCTGGCAAATGGGTTAAGGGCAAATAACTACTCCGTGGTGATCTGAAGGACCTGCTTCCATGCCTCAAGGCTCGACACAGCACCCTCCATTCCATCACACACACTGAAGGCCGGAACAGCACAGACTACGCAACGGAAAGAAAGCAAATGAAGAGTTTAGTAAAACACCATTCACCTTTGTCAATATTCATTCAAGTGACTTGGCTTTGGAGGCTGAGCCAGCATTTAATTCCCCCTCCCTCGAAGTCCTTGAGAAGGTAGCTGCCTTATTGAACCACTGGTATGGGTACACCGACAACGCTGTCCAGGAGTTTGAACCAATGACACCCAAGGAACTGTGATTTATTTAGTGATACAGCACGGAGTAGGCCCCGTCGAACTACGCTGCCCAGGACATTGCCAAGTCAGGACAGGATGCGGCTTGGAGGGTGGTGTTTCCAAATGCTGCTTCCAGCTGACAGAGGTCATGTAGGTGAGTGGAAGGTGCTATTGAGGGAGTCTTGGTCAGTTCCTGCAATAAACCTGCAGATGCATGAACTGTGTGTCCAGGGAGACGCACAGAGACAACTGCAGAATGAGCACATCACACAGCAAGGCAGAGCCCTCCAGAGTGCCGCCTTGAAATCAGTCTCAGCCCACCGTGTCCCTGCAGACCTTGGCACCCATCTGTATTAATCCCATTTACCAGCTCCTCATCCTTCGCCTTTTATGCTCTAGTGAGTCAAGTGCTTGAATTCCAACTGCACTAGGTGGACGTTTCTTTCTCCGATTCTCCCCCAAATCACTGACACCTCCTTCTAAACCCACAGTCTCCAATGTTGCTGCCTGTGAGGGGAGACTGGGTAAGCCAGAAGAGGCTGAAGGGGGAGCAGATGGAGGTGTACAGGACTCTGAGAGACTTGGATTGGGGAGACCCCTTGTTGCACAGGCATCAGAATAGGTGCAGTTCCCTACCCATGGTCATCACGACTCTGACGGGCCCGTTTGGTGAGATGCTCCTCTTCAAAGTCCAGGGCTTCGCTGCTGATCAATTGGTACACTGTGGGGACAGGACAGGACAGGCAGCTGTCAGTGGTGAACACCAGATGGGACAGGAGGTGAGAAAGTGGGAATGAGGGTAGAAGACAGTGGAGTTGTGAATCAAGGTAACAGGTTAGATCGGTTCATGCCTGGAAATATTATTAACCCTGGTACAGAATCTAGGAGTAGGGCATACGACAGCTGTATATCACACCAGGGCGAGTACTGTATACAGTGCCGGACACACTCCAGGAAAGACGTGTCTGTAGTGGAGAAGGTGCAGAGGCAATGGATGTGGGACACTCCAGCTTTGAGAAAAGGTTGGCTAATTGAGTGCTTTTTCCCTTTGGAAGTGTCTGGGAGGTGGGGGGGGGGAGGGGGGGGAGACATAACTAACAGGATATGTGTATAGGAAACGCCTAATTCCCAAGCAGAGGATGAAAGGGCATTACAACAATAAGCAGGTGGGTGGGGAGGTGGAGAGGGATTCATTGGAGAGGGATTCACTGTGGGTGATGTTTGGGAATGGTGCACGAGATCCCTCCCACAATGGACGTTGAGGACCCATGAGTTACAGGGTCACATACCCAGAGCTGGAAGGTGGGATTGGGCTGGGGAGCTCCTTGACTGGTAGGTTTGGGCTAATTACCCTCCTCTGTGATACAATCACTCCTCCCCAGGCAGAGACAGACCCAAAAATAGACCCACAGTCTTGTACCCCACTGTCTGCCGAGCCCCTCCCCCACAAACAATTCCCTGCACCCTCACCCCTCTCTGATACTGCTAAGATCCTACCGCACCAGCCCCCAAAGCACAGATCCCCAAGCCCTGCACAGCCCCCTTTCTCCCTGCCGGCCTATTGGTATAGGTATTGGTTTATAATTGTCCCAGGTACTGAGATACAGTGGGAAGAGCTTTCTTCCATGTCATCCAGATAGATCAACTCATGCACAGGTACATTAAGCTAGTCGAAATCAGATTTATTATCAGACATATATAATGAAATATATTTTGCAGTAGCAGTACAATGCAAAACAAAAATATTACAAGTTACAAAAGTAAATAAATAGTGGAAAAGAGGAATAAATCTGTGCTCTGAATAATTCAGAAATCTGATGGCTCTAACTAAAACATTGAGTGTGAGCCTCCAGGCTCCTGTACTTCCTCCCTGATGGTGGTAACAAGAGGTCATGTCCCAGTTTGTGAGGTTACTTAGCGATGGATGTTACCACCTTGAAAGTGTCCTCTATGGCAGGGTGCGACGTGCCCGAGGTGGAACTGGTTGTGTATACAGCCCTCGGTGATTCTCCAAGATGTTGACACCCAAAAACTTGGAAGCTGTTCATCCGTTCCACCACTGACCCCTGAATAAATGTATTCTCCCAACTTCCCCTTTGTGGAGCCCATCATCAATCCCCTGGCGGTGCTGACACTCAGGGCGAGATTGTTGTCGTCACACCACTCAGCCAGCTGATCACTCTCACTCATGTACAGTGCCTACAAAAAGAATTTCGCCTCCTGGGAAATTTTCTTGTTTTATTGTTTTACAATATTGAATCACAGTGGATTTAATTTCGTTTTGACACTGATCAACAGAAAAGACCCTTTCCTGTCAAAGTGAAAACAGATCTCTACAAAGTGATCTAAATTAATTACAAATATAATTGATTGCATAAGTATTCACTCCATTTAATATGACAGCACCAATTGGTTTTAGAAGTCACATAATTGGTTAAATGGAAATCACCAGTGTGCAGTCAAGATATTTCAATTGATTGTAGTTAAACTACACCTGTATCTGGAAGGTACAACTGCTGATGAGTCAATACCCTGGCAGAAATTACACCATGAAGACAAAAGTATGCTCCAGGCAACTCCGTGAAAAGGTTATTGAAAAGCACAAGTCAGGAGATGGATACAAGAACATTTCCAAGTCACTGAAAATCCGTTGGAGTACAGTTCAGTCAATCACCAAGAAATGGAAAGAATATGGCACAGATGTAAATCTGCCTAGAGCAGCCCGTCCTCAAAAACGGAGTGACTGTGAAGAAGGGGACTAGTGAGGGAGACCACCAAGAGACCTACGACAACTCTGGAGGAGTTGCACATTTCGGTGGCTGAGATGGGAAAAACTGCGCGTACAACAACTGTTGCCCAGATGTTTCACCAGTCTCAGCTTTATGGGAGAATGCAAAGAGAAAGCCACTGTTGAAAAATCCCACATGAAATTTCGGCTACAGTTTGCCAGAAGGCATGTAGGGTTCTGAAGTCAGCTGGAAGAAGGTTCTATGCTACGATGAAACTAAAATTGAGCTTTCTGGCCGTCAGACTAAACACTATATTTGGCATAAGCCAAACAATGCACATCAAAAACATACCATCCTTACCGTGAAGCATGGTGATGGCTGCATCATGTTGTGGGGATGCTTCACTGCATCAGGCCCTGCAAGGCTTGTGAAGGTACTCAGCTATGTGGAGTACTTCGCCATGTATTCAACCTGAGCCTGAGGCTCCGGAGGGTTCCTGTACTGTGAAAGACGTCCTGCCTCGTCCCTGCACCCCAGCGGCCTCAATGACTACAGACCGGTGGCATTGACCTCCCACATCATGAAGACCCGGGAGAGACTTGTTCTGGAGCTGCTCCGGCCTATGGTCAGGCCACACTTAGATCCCCTCCAGTTCGCCTACCAGCCCCAACTACGAGTTGAGGATGCCATCGTCTACCTGCTGAACCGTGTCTACGCCCACCTGGACAAGCCAGCGAGCACGGTGAGGGTCATGTTTTTTGACTTCTCCAGTGCGTTCAACACCATCCGCCCTGCTCTGCTGGGGGAGAAGCTGACAGCGATGCAGGTGGATGCTTCCCTGGTGTCATGGATTCTTGATTACCTGACTGGCAGACCACAGTACGTGTGCTTGCAATACTGTGTGTCCGACAGAGTGATCAGCAGCACTGGGGCTCCACAGGGGACTGTCTTGTCTCCCTTTCCCTTCACCATTTACACCTCCGACTTCAACTACTGCACAGAGTCTTGTCATCTTCAGAAGTTTTCGGATGACTCTGCCATAGTTGGATGCATCAGCAAGGGAGATGAGGCTGAGTACAGGGCTACGGTAGGAAACTTTGTCACATGGTGTGAGCAGAATTATCTGCAGCTTAATGTGAAAAAGACTAAGGAGCTGGTGGTAGACCTGAGGAGAGCTAAGGTACCGGTGACCCCTGTTTCCATCCAGGGGGTCAGTGTGGACATGGTGGAGGATTACAAATACCTGGGGATACGAATTGACAATAAACTGGACTGGTCAAAGAACACTGAGGCTGTCTACAAGAAGGGTCAGAGCAGTCTCTATTTCCTGAGGAGACTGAGGTCCTTTAACATCTGCCGGACAATGCTGAGGATGTTCTACGAGTCTGTGGTGGCCAGTGCTATCATGTTTGCTGTTGTCTGCTGAGCAGCAGGCTGAGGGTAGCAGACACCAACAGAATCAACAAACTCATTCGTAAGGCCAGTGATGTTGTGGGGATGGAACTGGACTCTCTCACGGTGATGTCTGAAAAGAGGATGCTGTCTAAGTTGCAGGCCATCTTGGACAATGTCTCCCATCCACTACATAATGTACTGGGTGGGCACAGGAGTACATTCAGCCAGAGACTCATTCCTCCGAGATGCAACACAGAGCGTCATAGGAAGTCATTCCTGCCTGTGGCCATCAAACTTTACAACTCCTCCCTTGGAGGGTCAGACACCCTGAGCCAATAGGCTGGTCCTGGATTTTTTTCATAATTTCATAATTTACTGGCATAATTTACATACTATTTAACTATTTATGGTTTTATTACTATTTATTATTTATGGTGCAACTGTAACGAAAACCAATTTCCGTGGGATCAATAAAGTATGACTATGACTATTGTGACAAGAATACACATTGATTACGATGTAGCTGTCCTCTGCTGGCACCAGTGGGATGAGCAGTTGGTCTGCCACCTGTCTTCAGGAGAGAGAGAGATAAGGAAAACAATGGAGCAGCATTTGGAGATGTTAATGAAGGGGAAGGAGAGCTGTCAAGATTGGCTCCCCCTTTGAACCCTGAACTGTTTGAAGTGATGGACAGGCGATACCCCAGCAGGGGGATAAAAAGGGACAGGTTCGCTAAGGCAGGACACACACGACACCCGAGGTAACAAGACCCTGGAAGCGGTGCGTCTCTCACAAGTCGGTGGGAAGTACCGGGCCATAGACGCACAGGGTGGAAAGGCACGATCGGCGGGAACCTGGCGTGTGTCCACCCTTGCCTGGGTGCTGGGTTCAGCGCAGGGAAACGATCGTATCTGGAAACAGAGGGATCACAGTCGGTGACCTCAGATGACATCACAAAGGACTCGCCCGAAAGCTGACTGCGAAGGTCTGTGTGGAAGCCTTGAATATTCATTTGTTTTTGCTCTCTCTCTCTCTCCTTCCCCCCACTGTCCATCGCCACAGCAGCGATTACTGCGAACTGAACTGAACTAAATTGAACTGAACTTTGCGTCACTTTGAAACTGGTCATTTACCCCTAGACAACGATAGAGCTTGATTCATCCTGTTATCTTAATTCTGTGTACATGTGTGTTTATCATTGCTGAACTGTTGCATTCATTATCCTTTTGATTAGAGTACTGTGTTGCTTGTTTCTTTAATAAAACTTTCTTAGTTCTAGTAATCCAGACTCCAACTGAGTGATCCATTTCTGCTGGTTTAGCAACCCAGTTACGGGGTACGTAACACTACGAAAACAGCAAAGTATAGGGAAATCCTGGAAGAAAACCTGATACAGTCTGCAAGAGAACTATGACTTGGGAGAAGATTTTTTTTCCAGCATGACAATGACCCCAAGCATAAAGGCAAAGCTACACAGGAATGGCTTAAAAACAACAAAGTTAAATTAATGTCCAGGAGTGGCCAAGTCAGAGTCCAGTCCTCAATCCAATTGAGAATTTGTGGCCGAACTTGAAAAGGGCTGTTCACTCATGATCCCCATACAATCTGACAGATCTTGAGCAGTTTTGTAAAGAAGAATAGGGAAAAATTGTAGTGTCCGGATGTGCAAAGCTGATGGAGACCTATTCACACAGACTCAAGGCTATAATTGCCGCCAAAGGCGCATCTACTAAATACTGACTGGAAGGGGGTGAATACTTGTGCAATCAATTATTTTGTGTTTTATATTTGTAATTAAATTAGATCACTTTGTAGAGATCTGTTTTCACTTTGACACTAAAGTCTTTTTCTGTTGATCATTATCAAAAAGACAAATTAAATCCACTGTAATTCAATGTTGTAAAATGGTAAAATATGAAAACTTCCAAGGGGGATGAATACTCTTTATAGGCACTGTGTGACTCCTCGTCACCATCTGAGAGTCTGTCAACAGCAGTGGTGTCAATGAATTTTTAGATGGTGTGTGAGCAAAAGGAAATAACAGAATACCGAACATGGAGTTACAATCACAGGGAAAGCGCAGTGCAGGTAGGCAAGTAAAGTGTAAGAGCCACAAGGAAGCCGACTGGGAGTTCGAGAGTTCATCTTTTAGCGTACAAGAAGTCTGACAATAGGTGTCCTTAAGCCTGGTGGCACACGTTCTCAAACTTTTATACCTCCTGCCCAGTGGGAGGAAACAGAAAACATCCAGGGTGGGAAGAGTCTTTGATTATGTTGAAGTGAAGTGTAGAAAGAATGGGGAAGCTGATTTCCATAATGTACTGAGCTGTGCCCACGACTCTGCAGTTTCCTGTAAAACGGTTTCCAGACCAGATCTTGATGCATCCGGATAGGATGCTTTCCATGGTGCATAGATAAAAATTGGTGAAGGTCAGCAGGGGACTGCTGAATTTCCTTGGTCTTCTGAGGAAGCAAAGGTACTAGTCTGCATATCACCCACCCTGTTTGTTCATGTGCCTATCTAAATGCCTCTTAAATATTTCTTTTGTACCTATTTCCTCTATTTGCCGTCCTCCTTCACCCTGGGACCCCAACACCCAGAGATTACAACCACATTGCAGTGGGAGCCGTCCCTTTCCACTACGGGATCCTGACATTGAGCCAGTTCCCAGCACCCCTCAGATACAACACCGAGCACCCACCCCCACCGTCCGAATGTCTGACTCACCCTTCTCCACCTGGATCCGAAAGACGTTCCTCTTCCTGCGTCCGTAATCCATTCTATGAGGGAAGGACAAGAGAAGGCATTACTGTCTCCACATTCCGACCTACCTCCCCACTATGACCACTTGCTCCTTCAAAAGGTTCAAAGGTTAATTTTATTGTCAAAGTATGCATATGTAACACAACTCTGTAATTTGTCTGCATTAAAATAGTCTCCCACCACCCTTTGAGCAAGACTGGCAACCTCAACATTCCTTCCCATGTTAAACGAACAGTCTCATTAATAAACTAAGATTCCTTCTCATAGATTCTCCACAATTGGAACAATCTCTCTACGTCGACCCTGACAAAATGTAGTATTTCAGTCTAGTACAATGTAGAACACCACAGTAACAAGCCCCCCTGGCCACAATGACAGTCTGAATAGGTACATAATGAGAGGGTGACTGTCCAGGTACAGTTTAATGAGACTAGGGAGAAGACCAGACCAGCACGGAGTAGATGGACCAAGGTGCCTGTTTCAGCCCGTGTGTGGTCTGTATCCCTCCCAACCCTGCCCTTTCTCGTGTCTATTCAAACAGCTCTTAAACATTGCTCTTGTGTCTCATTCCACCACCCGTCCTGACAGCCTGTCCCAGGAACACAAACTTCTTAAAACTTGTAAACTTTACCTGTCTCACCTTAAGTCTACACCCCCTCATATTTGATATTTTCACCCTGGGGAGAAAGACTCTGACCATCTCCCCTATCTACCCCTAAGGCCACTTTATCACCTTCCAACAGGCGTCTGATGCTCCCGAAAGAACAACCCAAGTTTATTCAACCTCTCCGTACTGCTCCCTCTCACTTCAAAAGATACAAGCAGAACCAGTCCAACCAGTCCAAGACAAATCTGCCCAGTCAAGTGAACTTTCTCCAAACTGCTTCCAACGTCCTTTTTCAAATAAGACCAAATCTTACACTGTCAGGGCAATGAGCATAGAAGTTAGGAGGTTACATTGTAATTGTGCCATTGGCAAGGCTGCATTTAGAATAATGGGTTCAGTTTTGGTCACCCTGCTACGGGAAAAGTGCTATTAAGGTGGAAAGAATACAGAGCTGATTTACAAGGATGTTGCCAAGACTCAGGGACTGAGTGATGGAGTGAGGTTGAGCAAAGTGGACCTGTTTTCACTGGAGGACAGGAGAATGAGTGGTGGTTTTATAGAGGTATATAAGATCATCGGGCATAGATAGGAATCAGGACCCCACATCAGTCAAGGAAGGATCAGACCAGAAAGTGGATGGCCAGGAAAGTATTGAAAGGCAAAATTGAAATAACAGGCACGATGGGTTGGATAGTTTGAAGCGTGTTTATTTTAATGCTAGGAGTGTTATGGGTAAAGGTGATGAATTTAGAGCATGGACCAAATCATGGAACTATGCTGCTGTAGCCTTTACTGAAACTTGTTTGAGAGAGGGGCAGGAATTGGTGATTAACGTACCAGGTTTTCGAAGTTTTAGAAAAGATGGAGGAGGAAGTAAGAAGGGGGTGGGGAGTTGCTCTACTAATCAGAGATAATATCAGAACTGCACTCAGGAGACATAATGGAGGGGTCAGACACTGAGTCCATTTGGGTGGGACTCAGGAATAGGAAATGTTCAATCACACTGATGGGATTGTACTACAGACCCCCCCCCCACCCCCAATGCCAAAACATTGTAATATGTAATCAGATTAATGAAATGTGCAAATAGGGTTGTTGTCATGGGGGATTTCAACTTCCCTCATATAAACTGGGAACTTCTCAGTGCAAGGGGTTTGGGTGGGGCAGGATTTGTTGAGTGTATCCAGGCTTTTCTTTAACCAATATGCGGACTGTCCAACAAGAGGGGGGGCTGCACTGGAGGTGAAGTTGGGTAATGAGCCTGGCCTGGTGACCACCTTTTCAGTGACCACAACTACTTAACTTTCAGGATGGCTATAGATAAGGACAGGTATGGTTCTTGTGGAAGAGTTTTAAATTGGAGTACAGCATTAGACAGGAACAAAGAAGTATTAATTGGAAATGCCTTTTATCCAGCAAGTCCACATAAGCCATGTGGAGGGTGTTTAAAGTTCAATTGCAGAGAGTACAGAAAAGGTATGTCCCTGATAGAAGGAAGGACTGAGATGGAAAGGTAAGAGAGCATTGAATGTCTGGAGAGGTGATGAATTTAGTCAAGAAGAAAAAGGAAAATTATGTAAAGTTTGGGAAATTAGGATCAAACTAACCACACAAGGAGTATAAAGAAGCCAGAAAAGAACTAAAGAAGGGAATTAGGAAAGCCAGGAGGGGCCACGAGAAGTCCTTGGCAAGTAGGATTAAGCTGAATCCCAAGGCATTCTATACATACATCAAGAGCAACAGGATAACTAAGGAGAGAATGGGACCACTCAAAAATACAGGGAGAACATTTGCCTGGATGCAAAGAATACTTAATGAGTATTTAATGAGCATTTTGCTTCAGTATTTACCAAGGAAAAGGATGTGGAGGACCAGGAGATCAGCGCTGAATATATAAATACATTAGGGTGTTAGGCCTGCTAATGAGTATTATCATGGATAAGTCCCCAGGGCCTGATGGGATTTACCTCAGGTTATTGAAGGAGGCAAGCGATGTGACTGCTTGGCCCTTGACCAGTATATTTGTGTCCTCTCTAGCCACAGCTGATGTCCTGGAGGACAGGCGAGTGGCTAATGTTGTACCTCTATTTAAGAAAGGAACAAGGGGAAATCCTGGGAACGATGGACCAATAGTTGTACAGAAATTGCTGAAGAAAATTCTTTGGGATAGGATAGATGAGCATTTGGAAACCCATGGCCTGATTAAGGAAAGCCAGCATGGCTTTGTGCATAGTAGGTCGTGCCTTCCCAACTTTTTGACAAAGTGATGAGAAAAATTGATGAGGATAGGACAGTGGATGCTGTCTAGTAAGGGAATGGGAGATGGCATTTAACTCAGATAAATGTGAGGTGTTCCAGCTTGGTAGGGCAAAGAAGACAGTACACAGTTAAGGGCAAGATCCTCAACAGTATTGCTGAACAGAAAGAACAGAGTTTACCAGGATACTGCCTGGTTTAGAGGACACGTGCTATCACGAGAGGCTGGATAAACGTGGGTTGTTTTCTCTGGGGTGCCAGAGGTGGAGGCAGGTACATTAATAACATTTGAAAAGGCACCTGGACAAGGACATGGATATAAAAGGGTTAGAGGGATAAGGGCCAAATGGGACTAGCTCAGATGGGAATCTTGGTTGCACAGGACAGTTGGGCCAAAGGGCTCTATGACTGTATGAAAGCTCTCCAGATCTGGTTTCAATAATGGCCTTCAGAAAGACTTTTGCATTCAATTCCTCACCTAATAAATAATCATGTCTGTCAGCTTTCCGAACTACATGTTCACCTGCACTAAAGCCCTTTGTGAATCTTGTCCTATCCCTTTGTCAAAGTTCAAAGTAAAATCTATTATCAGAGTACATGCATGTCACCAAATACAACCCTGAGATTTTTCTCCTGCGGGCATACTTAGCAAATCTATGGAACAGTAACTGTAAATAGCATCAATGGACAACAAACAGTGCAAATACAGATATAAATAAATAGCAACAAATAATGAGCATGAAATAACAAGATAAGAGTCCTTAAATTGGTGTAGTTATCTCCTTTTGTTCAAGAGCCTGATGGTTGAGGGGTAGTAACTATTCTTGAACCTGGTGGTACGAGTCCTGAGGCTCCTGTAACTACCAGCAGTGAGAAGAGAGCATGGCCTGAGTGGTGAGGATCTTTGGTGATGGATGCTGCTTCTCTATTGCAACATTTCATGCAGACGTGCTCAATGGTTGGGAGGGTTTTACCCGGGATGTACTGGGCTACATCCACTACCTTTTGTAGGATTTTCCACTCAAGGGCATTGGTGTCCCCATACCAGCCGTAATATAGCCAGTCAGCACACTTTCCACCACACAGCTACAGAAGTTTGCCAAAGTTTTTGATGACATGCCGAACCTCCGCAGGCTCCTGAGGAAGGCTCCTGTCATCCTTTTTTCACAATTATATTTGTGATGGGTCCAGAACAGGTCATCTGAGATAGTGACTCTCAGGAATTTAGTTACTGGTCCTCTCCACCTCTGCTCCTCCGATGATTACCGGCTCATGGACCTCTGGTTTCCCTCTCCTGAAATCCACAATCAGTTCCTTGGTCTTACTGACATTGAGTGAGAGGATGTTATTACACCACTCAGCCAAGTTTTCAGTCTCCCTCCTGTATGCTGATTCGTCACCCCCTTTGATACAGCCTAAAACAGAGGTATCATCAAACTTGTATATGGTGTCAGAGTTGTACTTAGCCACACAGTCCTACGTACAAAGCGAGTGGAGCAGGGGGCTAAGCACACATCCCAGCAGTGCTCCTGTGCTGATGGAGACTGTGGAGGAGATGTTTTTGCCAATCCAAACTGACCGGGGTCTACATGAGGAAATCCAGCATCCAATTGCACAAAGGGGGTTTTGAGGCCCAGGTCTTGAAGTTAACTGATTAGTTTTGAGAGGATGATGGTGTTAAATGCCGAAGTGTACTTAATAAAGAGCATCCTGATGTATGTATCTTTGCTGACCAGATGTTCCAGGGTTGTGTGAAGAGCCAATGAGACAGCATCTGCTGTAGATCTGTTGCTTCAGTCAGCAAATTGGAGTGGATCCAAGTCACCACTCAGACAGGAGCTGATTTGCTTCAACACCAGCCCCTCAAACTCTTCATCACTGTGGATGTAAGTGCCACTGGGCAATAGTTATTTAGACAGGTTACCACGCTCTTCTTGGGCACCAGTGTGATTGATGCCTTAATCATGTGGCACGTGGCCAAGTGGTTAAGGCATTGGACTAGTGATCTGAAGGTCGCGAGTTTGAGCCTCAGCTGAGGCAGCGTGTCGTGTCCTTGAGCAAGGCACTTAACCACACATTGCTCGTGCACATTTCTAGCCCAGCAACGGCAGTTGGTGCAGTATGGACAGGACAGGACAGGCCTGTTTGAAGCAGGTTGGTACCACACACTGCCAGAGCGAGAGTTTGAAGATATCCGTGAATACACCAGCCAGTTGGTTGGCACAGCTCTTCAGTTCTCGGTCAGGTACTCCAACCAGACCAGATGCTTTCCTTGGATCCACTCTCATCACGTCATCTTCAGGTACTGAGACCAAGGGATCTTTGGGAGGTTGGGGGTGCTCAATAGTTCCTCCCTGTTCTGGTGATCAAAGCAAGCACAGAAGGTATTGAGCTCAACTGGAAGCTCTGCTCTGCTTCCCCATTACACAAGACTTAACTCTGTAGGAGGTTATGGGGCATTCAAACGCTGCCACAGCTGTCCAGCATCCCTGGTTGATTCCAGTCTAGTCCAGAATCTCCATCACCCAAGAGATGGCTTTCTGGAGATCATACCCACATCTCCAGACTTGAATGCCTCTGATCTGGCTCTCAGTGGGTTCCGGACTTCATTGTTCATCTAGGGCTTCTGATTGGGGAAAATCCTGAATGATTTCATGGGGGCACATCATCCACAGCTGTTTTAATTAAGTCTAATGATCCTGGTGGAGTCATTCAGGTTCTCAGATGAGTTCTTGAAACAGCCCAGTCCACTGACTCAAGGCAATCCTGTAACAGTTCCTCTGCTGCCTGTGACTACCTCTAAAGGCTGATTTATACTGTCACATACCCCGTGACGGGAATAAAGAAACCAGCAGAAATAGAAACCACTTTGGAGTCTAGTATTGCTAATAACTAATAATATTTACTAATAACTACACAATACAGTAAACCAAGTGAAGATAAATCAAACAGGTTAGCAAGAATTACATATATAAGTAAGTAAATCAGTAAGTGTGGAGAAATATGTATGAAAACCAAGCTTCTTTAAGTCTAGGGGTAAAAAAGATACAGTCTTACGATGTTGAGTAAAGTTCCGTTCGTGGTATGTAGTTGAATAGCGATAGAGAGAGAGAGAGAGAGAGAGAGACAGAGAGAGAGAGAGTGAGTTGAGTCTTCAGGTGAGCTGCTGTCGTCGATTTCCTCGTTGTCCTCTGAAATCCTTCACAAGTCACCGACTGTGACTTTAACACCAAAGGGGACCGTACTTCGGTGTGGTTGAGCTGTCTACCCAGGCCAGGGTCGGACATATGGGCAACTCCCCACCAGTCTTGCCTTTGATTTTTCACTGGCAGAGCAATTGGATCAATCCGCCTGATCGATCCTCCAAAACCCACTTTCTCTGCGGGCACAACAATGCTCGTTCAGTGTCCCGATCATGTGTCTGAAGTCTGTATCATCTGACCTCCTATTTATCTCACCAGGCTAAGCATCACCTGTCATTCAAAGAGTCCCTCCTTCCTTTGCCTGTAAAGGAATGCGAACAGGCAACAAGTCCTTGGAAGTAACATCAATAATGTCCTGTTGGTCACCATAACAACCTTCGAGCTGCTCAGTTTTTATCTCCAAAGTAAAACTCCAAAGTTAACTCCCGTGTCAGTCCAACCGTCAATCTTCGTCTCTCTCTCTCCTTTCCAAACAAACCATCAATGCTAGATGACTCTCTGTCTCTCTTCAAACAGTTAATAGGGGCACTCCTGGATCCCCTCACAATACTTGTGCATCAAATCGATGTCGTAGGTACGGCGTAGCCGCGAACCCTACGTAGTGCCTACGCTGATCCTTACGCCGATCCCTACGCCATAGCCTGACGTGCACCTCTCCCAAAATGTAACTGCGCGTCGCGGCAACGCAGACCGCAACAACTGTGATTGGTCCGCTTGGTAGCATCACATTTCCTCCTACACTGCAATAGCTTCCCATTGGGCGATTGAAGGGCAGGGAAGGAACTCTGGCTGCAATGCTTTCCATAAAGCTTTACAGGCCTCCGAAATTATGGAGGACACATTTTGCTTTTATGAAAAAAGACGCTTGCTTTAAACTTGTTTACCCCGAGAAAGACTACCAGGACTGTGAAGCCTTGCACGGGCAGGTGTGCGCGCATGCGTGACGTGCACGAATTGCAGAGCGATGCAGAGCAATTCGTGCACACCACGCATGCGCGCACCAATGCACAAGTATAAATGCTCACAACGGCGTAGCCCACTTGTGTAGGCTCCAGTGTAAGCTGATACGCACAAGTACAAATCAGCCTTAAGTTGTGTCTCAGCCGTGGAATTCCCCACTGTTTAAATCAAGAGCTTACTTTGCCAATCAAAATGAAACACTGCACAAAATTCCACTTGGTAAACCTCTGTCAATTCACATAGTCAAGTTATACTCAACTCCACTCTCCTTAGACTTACCTTTGCATCAGCTGTAAATTCAGCAATCACAGCTTCAGTACCTCAACACACACACACACCCACCCACCCCTACTCCTGACATCTCACCAGGCACAAATGGCCCACTTATCCCAGCAGGATGTGACCTCCTTTGACTCACCTTCCTTCACTACCCTGCCCCATGCACAGCCTCTGCTCTCTCTGCCTCACACAAAGACCGAGAGTATCGCACATAGGGAGAGATTAAACACACACACTGTCTCCATACCCATACATTGTTTAATATCCTCATATTGCTTCTTCTGGAAGGCTTCCTGAAAGTCCAAAGACACGCCGGTCATTTCATCCCATCTATTCTGATCATCACAAGAGCAGAAAACTGGCACAGTATCTGTCAGGTGTGTTTGGGAAGAGTAGAGCTCGCTGGGGAAGGGGAGCAGAAAAAATGGTCAGAATACAAAGTGGGAGCTCACCTGTACTGGCGCTGGAGGTCAGCAGCCAGAACGCCGATGTCCACATACTGACTGTTGCTGTTACTGAGGTACTGCAATGGAGAGAGGAGACGTGTGACAAAAGAGGGAAACTCCACAAACTTCACTCACCCTCCCATGACCGCCATCTGACACAGGCTCTTGACCTGAAGTGTCGATCTCCCCTTTCCCTCCACAGATGCTGTCTGAACCATCGATTTTTTTTCCCTGACTAAACTCTTTGCAATAAAGGCCTTCTCCTGTGGGCAAGCCAATTCCGAACCCACACAGAGAAGTTTCCATGCCTCCTGACTCTCTGAATGAGACTAACATGGGAAACCTTGCTAAAATCCACACACACAACATCAGCCACTCAACCTTCATCAATTTGATTTGTCATTTCCTCAAGGTAGTCAATCAGGTCCGACCTACCGCTCACACTCCCAGGCTGACTATCCCTAATCAGACTATGCTTCTCCAAATGCTCATAAATCCTGTCTCTACGAATCATCTCCAATAGTTTATCCAACACTGATATAACATTCACTTGTCCATAATTCCCAGGATTATCCCTATTGCCTTTTGTGTATCCAGGAATTATATTTGCCATCCTACGTTCTTCTGCTATTACTCCTGTGGCCAGTGAGGACATCACAGAGATCACTGCCAACAGCGCAGCAATCTCTTCCCATAGTAACCTGGCTCCAGGGATCAGCTATCATAATGTTTCTCAAAAATTCCTACACATCCTCTTTCTTAATGTCAACATGTTTCAGAACATCAGCCTGTTTTATGTTGTCCTCACAAACATCATGGTCCCTCTCACTGGTGAACACTGAGGCAAAGTATTCACTAACAACCTCCCCTACCTCCAACTTGCTGTGTTATTCGTGGTCAGAGCTACCTTCACTCTAGTCATCCTCCTGTCCTTCAACGCCATGGAGTTTTCCCTAACACTGCCTGCCAAGGCATTCTCATGTCCCCTTCTAATTCCCCTATGTCCCTACTTAAGCTCCTTCCTGCCAACCTTATAATTCTCAAAAGCCCCGTCTGATCCTTCCTTCTTGAACCTTAAATATGCTTCCTTCCACCTCTTGCCAATCGTGCTTTACCTGCCTCAATGAGACCAACCAATCTAAAACCCCATGAAAGTGCTTCCTAAAAAGCCTCCGAATTTCCACTGTGCATTTCTTTGAGAATATCTGTTCCCAACTTACACTCCCAAATTCCCAACAGTGTAACTAGCCCTCACCCAATGAAATACTTTCCCACAGTTTCTGTTCCTATCCTTGTCCAAGGCTATGCTAAAGGTCAGGTAGCTCCGGTCAATGTCTTTGAAATATTCGCCTGGGAGACATCTTATTGGACCTGGTTCATGGTTTACTGCTTGATCCAGCATGGCCTCTCCTCTAGTTGGCTTGTCCACATATCGCGTCAGGAATCCTTCCTGAACAAACTGAACGAATTCTACCACCTGAAACTCATGCACTAAAAAGTTGCCAATCAATAATAGAGAAGCTGACATCACCCATGTCAATAACCTGTTATTTTGTACCTTTCCAAAACCTGCCTCCTGATCTGCTCCTCGGTGACCTAGTTACTATTGGGTGACATATGGAAGAGTGACTTTCTGCCCCCTTTCTGTTTCTAACATCCACCCAACTGAATCAGTAGATCCCTCAATGACGTCCTCCCTTTCTGCTGTCATGATACTATTCCTAATTAGCAACGCCACTCCCCCACCTCTTTTACCTCTCGCCCTGTCCCTTTTGTAACACCTAAACCCTGGGACATCCATCAGCCACTCCTGCCTTTGTGTCTCTGTAATGGCCACAACACCACAGTTCTGCAGGCGTAGTTTCCTCAAGGAATAGTTTATTATTGTTGACTCCAGTATTAAACTAACAAGCCTTTAATTTCCATCATGTCTTGAACAAAGGAGCCATGGCTCATAATCTAACAAGTTCTTTAAAAACATCAAGCAATGGCTCCACTATCTCTTGCAACCACTTCCTGTAGATTTCTTGGGTATAGGCCATCGGGACCTGACAAAGTATACACCCCGAGTCCCTTGAGTTTCTCTGCTACTTTATTCCATGATTGGGATTTTTACAAATTCATCCCTGTACCTGGAATCATTTTGAATCTGATTCTTCTTTATATCCACAGAAACTGTTTCTTTTGATGTTACACAAGTTTTAATTCAATTTTATTTTTTCTGGTAAGCTTGCTTTTTTTACACTACAGGATCCAAAAGTAACTTCCCAGTCCTCTGTCCTACCCTGCCCTTGCTACTTTCTCAGCTCTATTTTTCCATTTAACATAATCTTTGACCTCCTTTGTCAGCCACAAGTTGTTTCTTTTCCATAAAGCTGCTCTTCCTAGTTGGTTTAAACTCCTGCTAAGCGTTATGGGTCAGCAGTTTGAACTGACCAGTCTTTCAGCTTGCTTTCCAAGTTCACCTAAGGCAACTGCACCTTCGAGCCATTAAAACTGCCCTTTAAGTTGAAGACAGTAGTTGTAGCTCAGCAATGTTCACCATCAAAATGCATGTGGAACTGTATCATATTAAGTTCATTGTTCTGAGCGTTTCCCCCCCCCCATAATATCTCATTACTTCTTTGTGATCCATTCAGGAGAACAAACCCCACTAAGTACCTGTTTTACTCGGTGCTTCAGGCGAGCGTCCAGCAAGGGGCTCTTGTTCTTCATGTGTATTTTCACCAGCCGTCCACTCCACCTGTAACTGGAGATATCTGAAGATCATACACGAGATCCTCCCCCACAGGTACATACAGCCTGCACGTTACCACACCGTGCCAAGGGACGGGTAAAATACTGACCCAGAACACAATCCAGTGTCCCTGTGGTCAAACTGTGATTGGACCTCCGTCAGCACCACCCAAGCTCCAGTCCCTGTCTTCCTGTACTCTCCTCCCAGAACAGGCTACACTCTCCATCTGCAGTCTCCTTCACACCCGCCTCTCCGGGACACACATTCCCCCCGCCCCCCAGGACACATCATCCATCATCCCCCCCCCCCGGGACACATCATCCATCATCTCCCCTCTCCGGGACACATTCCCCCCCCCCTCCGGGACATCATCCTCCCCTGCCCCCTCCGGGACACATTCCCCCCCCGGGACACATCATCCATCATCTCCCCTCTCCGGGAGACATTCCCCCCCCGGGACACATCATCCATCATCTCCCCTCTCCGGGACACATCATCCATCATCCCCCCCCCCCCCCGGGACACATCATCCATCATCTCCCCTCTCCGGGACACATTCCCCCCCCCCAGGACACATCATCCATCATCCCCCCCCCCGGGACACATCATCCATCATCTCCCCTCTCCGGGACACATTCCCCCCCCCCCTCCGGGACATCATCCTCCCCCGCCCCCTCCGGGACACATCATCCATCATCCCCACCCCTCCAGGACACATTCCCCCCCCCCTCCGGGACATCATCCTCCCCCGCCCCCTCCGGGACACATCCCCCCCCCCGGGACACATCATCCATCATCCCCCCCCCCCGGGACACATCATCCATCATCCCCCATCTCCGGGACACACATTCCCCCCCCCCCCCGGGACACATCATCCATCATCCCCCATCTCCGGGACACACATTCCCCCCCCCCTCCGGGACACATCATCCATCATCTCCCATCTCCGGGACACACATTCCCCCCCCCTCCGGGACACATCATCCATCATCCCCCATCTCCGGGACACACATTCCCCCCCCCCTCCAGGACACATCATCCATCATCCCCCATCTCCGGGACACACATTCCCCCCCCCCCTCCGGGACACATCATCCATCATCCGGACACATCATCCATCATCCCCCATCTCCGGGACACACATTCCCCCCCCGGGACACATCATCCATCATCCCCCATCTCCGGGACACACATTCCCCCCCCCCCCTCCGGGACACATCATCCATCATCCCCCATCTCCGGGACACACATTCCCCCCCCCCTCCGGGACACATTACCCCCCCGGGACACATCATCCATCATCCCCCATCTCCGGGACACATCATCCATCATCCCCCATCTCCGGGACACACATTCCCCCCCCCTCCGGGACACATCATCCATCATCCCCCATCTCCGGGACACACATTCCCCCCCCCCTCCGGGACACATTCCCCCCCCGGGACACATCATCCATCATCCCCCATCTCCGGGACACACATTCCCCCCCCCCTCCGGGACACATTCCCCCCCCGGGACACATCATCCATCATCCCCCATCTCCGGGACACACATTCCCCCCCCCCCCCCTCCGGGACACATTCCCCCCCCGGGACACATCATCCATCATCCCCCATCTCCGGGACACACATTCCCCCCCCCCTCCGGGACACATTCCCCCCCCGGGACACATCATCCATCATCCCCCATCTCCGGGACACACATTCCCCCCCCGGGACACATCATCCATCATCCCCCATCTCCGGGACACGCATTCCCCCCCCCCCGGGACACATCATCCATCATCCCCCATCTCCGGGACACACATTCCCCCCCCCCCTCCGGGACACATCATCCATCATCCCCCATCTCCGGGACACACATTCCCCCCCCCCTCCGGGACACATTCCCCCCCCCGGGACACATCATCCATCATCCCCCATCTCCGGGACACACATTCCCCCCCCCCCTCCGGGACACATTCCCCCCCCGGGACACATCATCCATCATCCCCCATCTCCGGGACACACATTCCCCCCCCGGGACACATCATCCATCATCCCCCATCTCCGGGACACACATTCCCCCCCCCCCTCCGGGACACATTCCCCCCCCGGGACACATCATCCATCATCCCCCATCTCCGGGACACACATTCCCCCCCCCCCCTCCGGGACACATTCCCCCCCCGGGACACATCATCCATCATCCCCCATCTCCGGGACACACATTCCCCCCCCCCTCCGGGACACATTCCCCCCCCGGGACACATCATCCATCATCCCCCATCTCCGGGACACACATTCCCCCCCCCCCCGGGACACATCATCCATCATCCCCCATCTCCGGGACACACATTCCCCCCCCCCCCGGGACACATCATCCATCATCCCCCATCTCCGGGACACACATTCCCCCCCCCCCGGGACACATCATCCATCATCCCCCATCTCCGGGACACACATTCCCCCCCCCCTCCGGGACACATTCCCCCCCCGGGACACATCATCCATCATCCCCCATCTCCGGGACACACATTCCCCCCCCCCTCCGGGACACATTCCCCCCCCGGGACACATCATCCATCATCCCCCATCTCCGGGACACACATTCCCCCCCCCCCCTCCGGGACACATTCCCCCCCCGGGACACATCATCCATCATCCCCCATCTCCGGGACACACATTCCCGCCCCCCTCCGGGACACATTCCCCCCCCGGGACACATCATCCATCATCCCCCATCTCCGGGACACACATTCCCCCCCCCCCCCCGGGACACATCATCCATCATCCCCCATCTCCGGGACACACATTCCCCCCCCCCTCCGGGACACATCATCCATCATCCCCCATCTCCGGGACACACATTCCCCCCCCCCTCCGGGACACATCATCCATCATCCCCCATCTCCGGGACACACATTCCCCCCCCCCCGGGACACATCATCCATCATCCCCCATCTCCGGGACACACATTCCCCCCCCCCCTCCGGGACACATCATCCATCATCCCCCATCTCCGGGACACACATTCCCCCCCCCCTCCGGGACACATCATCCATCATCCCCCATCTCCGGGACACACATTCCCCCCCCCCCTCCGGGACACATTCCCCCCCCGGGACACATCATCCATCATCCCCCATCTCCGGGACACACATTCCCCCCCCGGGACACATCATCCATCATCCCCCATCTCCGGGACACACATTCCCCCCCCCTCCGGGACACATCATCCATCATCCCCCATCTCCGGGACACATTCCCCCCCCCCCTCCGGGACACATTCCCCCCCCGGGACACATCATCCATCATCCCCCATCTCCGGGACACACATTCCCCCCCCCCTCCGGGACACATTCCCCCCCCGGGACACATCATCCATCATCCCCCATCTCCGGGACACACATTCCCCCCCCCCCGGGACACATCATCCATCATCCCCCATCTCCGGGACACACATTCCCCCCCCCCCCTCCGGGACACATCATCCATCATCCCCCATCTCCGGGACACACATTCCCCCCCCCCCCGGGACACATCATCCATCATCCCCCATCTCCGGGACACACATTCCCCCCCCCCTCCGGGACACATCATCCATCATCCCCCATCTCCGGGACACACATTCCCCCCCCCCCTCCGGGACACATTCCCCCCCCGGGACACATCATCCATCATCCCCCATCTCCGGGACACACATTCCCCCCCCCCCTCCGGGACACATTCCCCCCCCGGGACACATCATCCATCATCCCCCATCTCCGGGACACACATTCCCCCCCCCCTCCGGGACACATTCCCCCCCCGGGACACATCATCCATCATCCCCCATCTCCGGGACACACATTCCCCCCCCCCCGGGACACATCATCCATCATCCCCCATCTCCGGGACACATTCCCCCCCCCCTCCGGGACACATTCCCCCCCCGGGACACATCATCCATCATCCCCCATCTCCGGGACACACATTCCCCCCCCCCCTCCGGGACACATTCCCCCCCCGGGACACATCATCCATCATCCCCCATCTCCGGGACACACATTCCCCCCCCCCTCCGGGACACATTCCCCCCCCGGGACACATCATCCATCATCCCCCATCTCCGGGACACACATTCCCCCCCCCCCCCGGGACACATCATCCATCATCCCCCATCTCCGGGACACATTCCCCCCCCCCTCCGGGACACATTCCCCCCCCGGGACACATCATCCATCATCCCCCATCTCCGGGACACACATTCCCCCCCCCCCCGGGACACATCATCCATCATCCCCCATCTCCGGGACACACATTCCCCCCCCCCCCCGGGACACATCATCCATCATCCCCCATCTCCGGGACACACATTCCCCCCCCCCTCCGGGACACATTCCCCCCCCGGGACACATCATCCATCATCCCCCATCTCCGGGACACACATTCCCCCCCCCCCTCCGGGACACATCATCCATCATCCCCCATCTCCGGGACACACATTCCCCCCCCCCTCCGGGACACATCATCCATCATCCCCCATCTCCGGGACACACATTCCCCCCCCCCCCGGGACACATCATCCATCATCCCCCATCTCCGGGACACACATTCCCCCCCCCCCCGGGACACATCATCCATCATCCCCCATCTCCGGGACACACATTCCCCCCCCCCTCCGGGACACATTCCCCCCCCGGGACACATCATCCATCATCCCCCATCTCCGGGACACACATTCCCCCCCCCCCTCCGGGACACATTCCCCCCCCGGGACACATCATCCATCATCCCCCATCTCCGGGACACACATTCCCCCCCCCCCCCCGGGACACATCATCCATCATCCCCCATCTCCGGGACACACATTCCCCCCCCCCCCGGGACAAATCATCCATCATCCCCCATCTCCGGGACACACATTCCCCCCCCCTCCGGGACACATCATCCATCATCCCCCATCTCCGGGACACACATTCCCCCCCCCCCCCGGGACACATCATCCATCATCCCCCACCTCCGGGACACACATTCCCCCCCCCCTCCGGGACACATTCCCCCCTCCGGGACACATCATCCATCATCCCCCATCTCCGGGACACACATTCCCCCCCCCCTCCGGGACACATTCCCCCCCCGGGACACATCATCCATCATCCCCCATCTCCGGGACACACATTCCCCCCCCCCCCCGGGACACATCATCCATCATCCCCCATCTCCGGGACACACATTCCCCCCCCCCTCCGGGACACATTCCCTCCTCCGGGACACATCATCCATCATCCCCCATCTCCGGGACACACATTCCCCCCCCCCTCCGGGACACATTCCCCCCCCGGGACACATCATCCATCATCCCCCATCTCCGGGACACACATTCCCCCCCCCCGGGACACATCATCCATCATCCCCCATCTCCGGGACACACATTCCCCCCCCCCCGGGACACATCATCCATCATCCCCCATCTCCGGGACACACATTCCCCCCCCCCTCCGGGACACATTCCCCCCCCGGGACACATCATCCATCATCCCCCATCTCCGGGACACACATTCCCCCCCCCCCCGGGACACATCATCCATCATCCCCCATCTCCGGGACACACATTCCCCCCCCCCCGGGACACATCATCCATCATCCCCCATCTCCGGGACACACATTCCCCCCCCCCCTCCGGGACACATTCCCCCCCCGGGACACATCATCCATCATCCCCCATCTCCGGGACACACATTCCCCCCCCCCCGGGACACATCATCCATCATCCCCCATCTCCGGGACACACATTCCCCCCCCCCTCCGGGACACATTCCCCCCCCGGGACACATCATCCATCATCCCCCATCTCCGGGACACACATTCCCCCCCCCCCTCCGGGACACATTCCCCCCCCGGGACACATCATCCATCATCCCCCATCTCCGGGACACACATTCCCCCCCCCCCCGGGACACATCATCCATCATCCCCCATCTCCGGGACACACATTCCCCCCCCCCCTCCGGGACACATTCCCCCCCCGGGACACATCATCCATCATCCCCCATCTCCGGGACACACATTCCCCCCCCCCTCCGGGACACATTCCCCCCCCGGGACACATCATCCATCATCCCCCATCTCCGGGACACACATTCCCCCCCCCCCCTCCGGGACACATTCCCCCCCCGGGACACATCATCCATCATCCCCCATCTCCGGGACACACATTCCCCCCCCCCCCCCGGGACACATTCCCCCCCCGGGACACATCATCCATCATCCCCCATCTCCGGGACACGCATTCCCCCCCCCCGGGACACATCATCCATCATCCCCCATCTCCGGGACACACATTCCCCCCCCCCTCCGGGACACATCATCCATCATCCCCCATCTCCGGGACACACATTCCCCCCCCCCTCCGGGACACATTCCCCCCCCCGGGACACATCATCCATCATCCCCCATCTCCGGGACACACATTCCCCCCCCGGGACACATCATCCATCATCCCCCATCTCCGGGACACACATTCCCCCCCCCCCCGGGACACATCATCCATCATCCCCCATCTCCGGGACACACATTCCCCCCCCCCTCCGGGACACATCATCCATCATCCCCCATCTCCGGGACACACATTCCCCCCCCCCTCCGGGACACATCATCCATCATCTCCCATCTCCGGGACACACATTCCCCCCCCCCTCCGGGACACATTCCCCCCCCCGGGACACATCATCCATCATCCCCCATCTCCGGGACACACATTCCCCCCCCCCCTCCGGGACACATTCCCCCCCCGGGACACATCATCCATCATCCCCCATCTCCGGGACACACATTCCCCCCCCCCTCCGGGACACATCCCCCCCCCGGGACACATCATCCATCATCCCCCATCTCCGGGACACACATTCCCCCCCCGGGACACATCATCCATCATCCCCCATCTCCGGGACACGCATTCCCCCCCCCCGGGACACATCATCCATCATCCCCCATCTCCGGGACACACATTCCCCTCCCCTCCGGGACACATCATCCATCATCCCCCATCTCCGGGACACACATTCCCCCCCCCCCCTCCGGGACACATTCCCCCCCCGGGACACATCATCCATCATCCCCCATCTCCGGGACACACATTCCCCCCCCCCTCCGGGACACATCCCCCCCCCGGGACACATCATCCATCATCCCCCATCTCCGGGACACACATTCCCCCCCCCCCCTCCGGGACACATTCCCCCCCCGGGACACATCATCCATCATCCCCCATCTCCGGGACACACATTCCCCCCCCCCCTCCGGGACACATTCCCCCCCCGGGACACATCATCCATCATCCCCCATCTCCGGGACACACATTCCCCTCCCCTCCGGGACACATCATCCATCATCCCCCATCTCCGGGACACACATTCCCCCCCCCCCCTCCGGGACACATTCCCCCCCCGGGACACATCATCCATCATCCCCCATCTCCGGGACACACATTCCCCCCCCCCTCCGGGACACATCCCCCCCCCGGGACACATCATCCATCATCCCCCATCTCCGGGACACACATTCCCCCCCCCCTCCGGGACACATTCCCCCCCCGGGACACATCATCCATCATCCCCCATCTCCGGGACACACATTCCCCCCCCCCTCCGGGACACATCCCCCCCCCGGGACACATCATCCATCATCCCCCATCTCCGGGACACACATTCCCCCCCCCCTCCGGGACACATCCCCCCCCCGGGACACATCATCCATCATCCCCCATCTCCGGGACACACATTCCCCCCCCGGGACACATCATCCATCATCCCCCATCTCCGGGACACACATTCCCCCCCCCCTCCGGGACACATTCCCCCCCCGGGACACATCATCCATCATCCCCCATCTCCGGGACACACATTCCCCCCCCCCTCCGGGACACATCCCCCCCCCGGGACACATCATCCATCATCCCCCATCTCCGGGACACACATTCCCCCCCCCTCCGGGACACATCCCCCCCCCGGGACACATCATCCATCATCCCCCATCTCCGGGACACACATTCCCCCCCCCGGGACACACATTCCCCCCCCGGGACACATCATCCATCATCCCCCATCTCCGGGACACACATTCCCCCTCCGGGACACATCATCCATCATCCCCCATCTCCGGGACACACATTCCCCCCCCCCTCCGGGACACATCCCCCCCCCGGGACACATCATCCATCATCCCCCATCTCCGGGACACACATTCCCCCCCCGGGACACATCATCCATCATCCCCCATCTCCGGGACACACATTCCCCCCCCCGGGACACACATTCCCCCCCCGGGACACATCATCCATCATCCCCCATCTCCGGGACACACATTCCCCCTCCGGGACACATCATCCATCATCCCCCATCTCCGGGACACACATTCCCCCCCCCCTCCGGGACACATCCCCCCCCCGGGACACATCATCCATCATCCCCCATCTCCGGGACACACATTCCCCCCCCCCCCGGGACACATCATCCATCATCCCCCATCTCCGGGACACACATTCCCCCCCCCGGGACACACATTCCCCCCCCGGGACACATCATCCATCATCCCCCATCTCCGGGACACACATTCCCCCCCCCGGGACACACATTCCCCCCCCGGGACACATCATCCATCATCCCCCATCTCCGGGACACACATTCCCCCTCCGGGACACATCATCCATCATCCCCCATCTCCGGGACACACATTCCCCCCCCCCTCCGGGACACATCCCCCCCCCGGGACACATCATCCATCATCCCCCATCTCCGGGACACACATTCCCCCCCCGGGACACATCATCCATCATCCCCCATCTCCGGGACACACATTCCCCCCCCCGGGACACACATTCCCCCCCCGGGACACATCATCCATCATCCCCCATCTCCGGGACACACATTCCCCCCCCCCTCCGGGACACATCCCCCCCCCGGGACACATCATCCATCATCCCCCATCTCCGGGACACACATTCCCCCCCCCGGGACACACATTCCCCCCCTCCCCTCCGGGACACATTCCCCCACCTCCTGCTTCCCCAGGACAGGCCCTGTCTCAGGGCTCCATCCTCTCCCACTGCCTCTTTCGGACCCGTCCACTCTCCCCGGGACCTGCACTGATCCCTCCAGATCCCTGCCCTAGTTCCCGAGAGAGACATCCACCACGCCGGAGCCGGCCCCCGACACCACCCCGCACCCTCCAGCAGCCGCTGCCGTCCCGGAGCCGCTCTCCTCGCCAGTTCCTTGCCTCAATCAGCGTACCACCCGGTCCCCACAGTCCGTCTGCGGCAGATGCTGCAAACCGGGCTTCACCTCCGGCAAGTGCCGCGGACAGCCCTTCGCGGGAGAAAAGACCGGCCCTGTGTGCGCATGCGCACAGCCAGGAACCCGGTTGTGCACACGCGCAGTGTTATTGCATCGTCGGCGCTGCCATGTTGGTAAAGGAGAGGATTTGCTATCTAATGGTTTCGAGTGTAAGTGATGATGGAGGAAGAATACCTGGACCCTTCCATCTCCCTTTTTACACCATCCACTGAGTTAATACCATCACACCCTCCAGTACTAATCAACAAGCTTCAAAACTTGGGCCTTTGTAATTCCCTCGGCAACTGTATATTTGACTTCCTCACCGGGAGACCACAGTAAGTGTTGATTGGAAATAACATCTCTTCGCAGAAAATCAACGCTGGTGCACCTCGAGGATGTGTGGTTTTCCCACTGTTCGTCTCTCTCCACACCCACGACTGTGTGGCTCAGCACAGCTCAAAAGCCATTTATAAATTTGCCAATGACACAACTGTTGTTTGCAGAATCTGAGATGGTGACAGGGAGGTGTACAGGAGTGAGATAGATCAGCTGGTTGAGTGGTATCACAACAACGATCTTGCACTCAACATCATTAAGGCCAAGGAATTGCCTGTGTGCTTCAAGAGGGGGAATTCGAGGGAACACACACCAGTCCTCATCAAGCGATCAGCAGTTTCAAGTTCCTGGCTTGCAACACCTCTGACGACCTATCCTGGGCCCAATGTATTGAAGCAATTAAAAAGAAGGCACAGCAGCAGCTATATTTCATTTGGAGTTTGAGGAGATGTTACCAAAGACACTTGCAAGTTTCTACAGACGTACTGTGGAGAGCATTCTGACAGTTTACATCACCATCTAGTAAGGAGGGGCATGACACAGGATTGGAAAAAGCTGCAGAAGATTGTGAACTCAGTCAACACTATCATGAGCACCAGCTCCCCCCAGCATCAAGGACATCTTCAAAAGGCAAGGCCTTAAAAAGGTAGCATCCATCATGAAAGACCCCCATCACCCAGGACATGCCCTCTTTTCATTGCTACCATCAGGGAGGAGGTACAGGACGTACAGGACCCTAAAGACACACACTCAATATTTTACAAACAGGTTCTTCCCCTCTGTCATCAGATTTCTGAATGGACAATAAACCAACCCATGTATACTACCTATTTTTTCTTTTTTTTTTGCTCTCTTTGCACTACTTATTTAGTCATTTATATATATATATACATATACACAACTGTAACGTATATTTTTTGTGTATTGCACTGTACTGCTGCTGCAAAACAACAAATTTCATGACACATGCCAGTGATGTTAGACTTGAATCTGATTCTGACTAAATGAAGCCCATTTGCCATCTTAATCATCTACTCTCTCCATCCCCTGTACCAGATATTGCACTGGAGTTACCTTTCAAGAACGTCTCACACCCATGGATTCCTGCATCAAATAGGACGAGGGCAGCAGGGGCAGGGAAACACCGCCACGTGCAGCTCCCCCTCCCGCTTCCATGTTCTCCTGACAAGGAAACCTATCGTGGTTCCTTCACCATCAATGGGAGGGAAGCCAGGAGCTCCCTGGCCAACAGTACTGTGGGAGCACCTTCACCAGAAAGGTGACCCCGACATTTAGTCAAGGGCAGTTAGGGATGGGCTATAAATGCTGACGTTGCCAGTGAAATCCGGAGGTTAATAAAAGATTAACTGTGAGCAGGGAGTCTTGGCAAAGAGGGAATTTGAAAATTAAAAAGGCAGAGGGAGTTAGGAATACTAAAGTTTTATTTCTCAGTCTGACAGAGAAGTACAGAGGACCCCAGGAAAAGTGGACAGTATCATTGGGGATAGTCCATTATATTTGATCATAAAACAGTCAACAGCAGCTCCAATGATCCATTTTCACAGCGGGACATTACTGAAGTGAAGGCGAAGGGATCGCCTTCACCTTGTGAATGTGGGATTGAATATCTGACAAGACTTCCCATTTGGGGGGAGGGGGGTCCCGTTCAGATGGAACTGAGCTCTGCATCTCTCAGCCACTCTTTTCCACACGTTGAATGAAGCGTATGAGGTCTTCAGCCAGCAGCTCAGGCTCCTCGAGGGCGGCAAAGTGACCTCCCCGTGACATGTAGGAGTAGGACACAATCTTCCTGTATTTCTGTTTGGCCCAGGTCAATGGAATATGCATTAGTTCATTGGGAAAGGCGGCCAATCCTGTGGGTACGTAGACTGCGATCCTGAAAGAGAGAGGCGGAAGGAGGACGGATAGTCTCTGAAAGCAAGTTACAGTGAATCAAAGGTGGGGTGCGGCTGAGTGTTTTCCCTGAGCTTGCTCCCAGGCCACCGTGTTGGGGGAAGGTGGACGGCCGTTAACACTGTTACTTCCTCAGGAGGCGAAAGAAATTTGGCATTTCACAATTTACCCTCACAATTGATGCACCATAGAAAATAACTAGCTTGGTATGACAACTGCCCTGCACGTGACTGCAAGAAACTGCAGAGAGTTGTGGAAGCAGCCTCCCCTCCATGGACTCTGTCCACTCTTCTTGCTGCCTTGGGAAAGCAGACAGCATCATCAAAGACCCAACCCACCCCGGGCATCAACAGGAGACACAAAAGCATCAGGCACCCCCAACCCAGGTCCCCAACGTACAAGGGCAGCACCCTGCGTAGAGTGACTTCTACTGGGAGCCCCCTCACCACCAGAGGTAAAGATTGACTGCCACGGCGTGTCCAGACGGTGAGTGATGGCTATAGGAAGAGGAGGGTGTGTAGCAGGTGTACGGTGCCCTGTAATAATGTCTAAGGTCTGTGCACAGATCTGCCAGCCACGTGTCACTTCTGCGAGCTGGAGGAGACCGTGGCCCATGTGTACGTGGGATGTCAGAGGCTGCTCCCTGCCTTCTGGCTGCATCTCAGCCCCACCCTCTTCAGTGTCGGTCACCCAGTATGGAGGGGGAGGTGGCTGGAGGGAGGATGTCCTTGTATCCTTGCTCCTGGCTGTGGGGAAGGGGTTTCACCAGCCAACCATCACCCACCCAGAGCCCCAGCAGTGGCAGTCACTCACCTCCCATCCATTCTGTTCATGGCGTTCACCTTCAGGTTCTCTTTGTACATCCTCATTGAGGACGTGATGGAGCCCGACACCCAGTAGATCATCACGTTAGTCAGTAGCTCATTCAAAGAGAACTTACTGCATTGGGACAAGAGGGGAGAAGTGAAAGGTCAAAGACACAAAAGATAATGCATCCTTTACTGGTAGTTCAGGGGCCATCCCATGTGCCCTTTCAGCAGCTTGTGTCTCTCTGCACTGTCATCCTCTCAGGCCTCACTCATTCTGTCAGTGATTTCATCCAATGTACCTTCGGAGAGCACAGGAACAGGCCCTTCAGCCCATCATGCCTGTGCTGGCCATG
The DNA here is from genome assembly GCF_030028105.1 of Mobula birostris. Lineage (NCBI taxonomy): Eukaryota > Metazoa > Chordata > Chondrichthyes > Myliobatiformes > Myliobatidae > Mobula > Mobula birostris. The sequence goes on along the minus strand of NW_027274258.1, from coordinate 2,800 downwards.
CTGATCAAACCAATCCCATCTACCTGCACGTGCTCCATATCCCTTCATTCCCTGCCTGTCCAAATACCTCATAATGTTGCTATCGTATCTGCTCCCACCTACCACTCTCTGAAAAAAATCTTGCCTCTTAAATCTCCTTTAAACTGTCCTGGTCTCACCTCAAAGTTATGCCCTCTAATATTTGACATTTCCACTCTGCGGGATAAAGACTGTGACTATTAGCAAATGGACCGAATGGCCTGATTCCCTTTGAATTACATTAGGAATCTTTCCACCATGTCTCTGTTTCTCATCGTTGTCCACACTTCCATCAGGTCTCTCTTCAACCTCTGATGCTGCAGAGAAACAAATCCAACCTTCTCTGCTCTCTCCAATCCAGGCAACACCCTGCTGAACACAAGTGACTAACAATGCTGGTATCAGAAGCAACAAACCATCAGTCTTGTGGAAGTATTCAGCATCTCTTCTGCATCCTCTCCAAAGCCTCCACATCTCCCTTTCCATCGTGAGATATCCAGAACTGCACACAATACTCTGTCGTGGCTAAACCAAAGCTGCAACAAGACCACCAGATTCTTACTCTCAGTGCCCCAGCTCTTTCTCATTCTTTTGGCTTGGTGAGGAATGAACACCAAACTTATCTTGATCATCTCTGAACTGGAGTTTCTCCTCTCCTCAGCTCACCTTTAACCTTTTGGGCCTAGTCTGTTTCAGCAGCCTGGTGTTGTCAGTTCTACCCTATTGTCTCAGATTACAGGGGAAATGTTCTACCCTATTGTCTCAGATTACAGGGGAAATGTTCTACCCTATTGTCTCAGATTACAGGGGAAATGTTCTACCCTATTGTCTCAGATTACAGGGGAAATGTTCTACCCTATTGTCTCAGATTACAGGGGAAATGTTCCACCCTATTGTCTCAGATTACAGGGGAAATGTTCTACCCTATTGTCTCAGATTACAGGGAAATGTTCTACCCTATTGTCTCTGATTACAGGGAAATGTTCTACCCTATTGTCTCAGATTACAGGGGAAATGTTCTACCCTATTGTCTCAGATTACAGGGGAAATGTTCTACCCTATTGTCTCTGATTACAGGGGAAATGTTCTACCCTATTGTCTCAGATTACAGGGAAATGTTCCACCCTATTGTCTCAGATTACAGGGGAAATGTTCTACCCCTATTGGCTCAGATTACAGGGGAAATGTTCTACCCTATTGGCTCAGATTACAGGGGAAATGTTCTACCCTATTGTCTCTGATTACAGGGGAAATGTTCTACCCTATTGTCTCAGATTACAGGGGAAATGTTCTACCCTATTGGCTCTGATTACAGGGGAAATGTTCTACCCTATTGTCTCAGATTACAGGGGAAATGTTCTACCCTATTGTCTCTGATTACAGGGGAAATGTTCTACCCTATTGTCTCAGATTACAGGGGAAATGTTCTACCCTATTGTCTCAGATTACAGGGGAAATGTTCTACCCTATTGTCTCAGATTACAGGGGAAATGTTCTACCCTATTGTCTCAGATTACAGGGGAAATGTTCTACCCTATTGTCTCAGATTACAGGGGAAATGTTCTACCCTATTGTCTCAGATTACAGGGGAAATGTTCTACCCTATTGTCTCAGATTACAGGGGAAATGTTCTACCCTATTGTCTCAGATTACAGGGGAAATGTTCTACCCTATTGTCTCAGATTACAGGGGAAATGTTCTACCCTATTGTCTCTGATTACAGGGGAAATGTTCTACCCTATTGTCTCAGATTACAGGGGAAATGTTCTACCCTATTGTCTCAGATTACAGGGGAAATGTTCTACCCTATTGTCTCAGATTACAGGGGAAATGTTCTACCCTATTGTCTCAGATTACAGGGGAAATGTTCTACCCTATTGTCTCAGATTACAGGGGAAATGTTCTACCCTATTGTCTCAGATTACAGGGGAAATGTTCTACCCTATTGTCTCAGATTACAGGGGAAATGTTCTACCCTATTGGCTCTGATTACAGGGGAAATGTTCTACCCTGTTGTCTCTGATTACAGGGGAAATGTTCTACCCTATTGTCTCAGATTACAGGGGAAATGTTCTACCCTATTGTCTCAGATTACAGGGGAAATGTTCTACCCTGTTGTCTCTGATTACAGGGGAAATGTTCTACCCTATTGTCTCAGATTACAGGGGAAATGTTCTACCCTATTGGCTCTGATTACAGGGGAAATGTTCTACCCTATTGTCTCTGATTACAGGGGAAATGTTCTACCCTATTGTCTCAGATTACAGGGGAAATGTTCTACCCTATTGGCTCTGATTACAGGGGAAATGTTCTACCCTATTGTCTCAGATTACAGGGGAAATGTTCTACCCTATTGTCTCAGATTACAGGGGAAATGTTCTACCCTATTGGCTCTGATTACAGGGGAAATGTTCTACCCTATTGTCTCAGATTACAGGGGAAATGTTCTACCCTATTGTCTCAGATTACAGGGGAAATGTTCTACCCTATTGTCTCAGATTACAGGGGAAATGTTCTACCCTATTGTCTCAGATTACAGGGAATGTTCTACCCTATTGCTCAGATTACAGGGGAATGTTCTACCCTATTGTCTCAGATTACAGGGGAAATGTTCTACCCTATTGTCTCAGATTACAGGGGAAATGTTCTACCCTATTGTCTCAGATTACAGGGGAAATGTTCTACCCTATTGTCTCAGATTACAGGGGGGAAATGTTCTACCCTATTGTCTCAGATTACAGGGGAAATGTTCTACCCTATTGTCTCAGATTACAGGGGGAAA
>NW_027274257.1:55704-118053 GCF_030028105.1 Mobula birostris | reverse complement strand
ACGGAGATGATGAAAGGGAACCTCACCAACGTGGTCTCGATGATCCTCATCGGAGGATGGATCAATTCGGCCTTCTCTGGCTTCGTTATCAGTAATGTCCTGGGATTGAAGGGCACGAGGAGGGATGGGGTCCTCGTAGCAGGGAGTGGGGAGAGCGTCTGTGCAGCGCAGAGCTCTCTGCCAGGGCAGGCATGGGGACGTCCAGGCCGGGGGTGATCGATGAATACAGTGGGGCAGAAGCGAGTGAGAACTTCCAGAGGGAGCTGGGAGCGGGGGGAGGTGAGTGAGCGGGGGCAGAAGGTAGTGCGTAGGAGGGGAGGGGAGGGGAGCAGAGGGGGTTGGGAGAGACTCTGCCCAGTGGAGGGGAAGAGTGCTGAGCAGGAATAGGAGGGGGGGTGATCAGAGGACAAGGAGGGGAGGGAAGAAGAGTTGGGGGGTGGGTGCTGGAGTGTCTCCATCAGAAGTCTCTCTGATCGGGGACTATACCTGGGAACTCATTCAGTGCAGACTTTCATAAGGGGGATAGGCTGAGACCAGCAGGAGCGGGTCAGTGTCAACTGGAGGGGCCGAAGGGTCTTTCACCTTAGAGGCAGATGAGATGCTGAGCCAGTGAGAGGGGTGGAACGGAACAAAGGCACAAAGAAAGCCCCCTCCCTCACTGTCTGTCTGCGCTGAGTGAGCGGTCTGGATGGAGAGTATGTCCTGGAACCGCTGGACCGATCGGACACTGAGGGGGTGAGAGAGGTTTGGGAGGGGTATGTGTGTGTGTGTGTTGTGTGTGAAACAGCCACACTGCCAGGTGAACTCGACAGCTCGGGCAGCATCTGAGGGGGTAGCTGGGCAGAATGTCTCGTGAGACTGAAAGACAGAGGAGAGAGAGCAGACGTGGCAGGTGAGCTTGTGATGGGTGGATCCAGGGGAGGGGGATTGGGAGATGGAGGAGGAGGAGGAAATGGGCAGGTGGAGGAGTGGGAGACAGTTATAACTACTACATGCTGGTGTGTTCCCCTGTGAATCCTCTCCCCTCCTATTGATAATGGGAAAATCCGAGTGAGAGGTTTTCTGACCCCATGCTGCCCCCGACCTTTACCCCCCGCCAGCAGCTTTTTCCCTCACTGCCTCAGTGCTGCTCCTTGCCTGTGGTCCTCTCTCACCTCTGTCCGTGTGCTCTAAATCGCTCCCTAACTGTACCCCTCCCCTGACCCCCACCCCGACCCCTGACCCTGTCCGGAGATGCCCTGACCTCATTCCTGTCTTACAGCCAAGGTGCCGTTCCCACTGACACTGCGCTTCAAGCCGATGTTACAGAGAGGCGTGGCACTGCCGTTGCTCGATCCCTCTTGGTGAGTGTGTGTGCCTACAGCGTGGAGCCTGACTGGCAGTCCGGCTGGTGTCCACAGCCTGGGACCAGTTCCCGTCACCCAGGGACTGGCAGTCCGGCTGGTGTCCACAGCCTGGGACCAGTTCCCGTCACCCAGGGACTGGCAGTCCGGCTGGTGTCCACAGCCTGGGACCAGTTCCCGTCACCCAGGGAGCCTGGTCTGCTGACAGCACCTACCTTGATGAGGGAATGCTGCACCACAGGAGGGGCGGTGAGGGGGAGTGCCTCATTGTGGGAGGGGCGGTGAGGGGGAGTGCCTCAGTCTGGGAGGGGCAGTGAGGGGGAGTGCCTCATTGTGGAAGGGGCGGTGAGGGGGAGTGCCTCATTGTGGGAGGGGCGGTGAGGGGGAGTGCCTTAGTGTGGGAGGGGCGGTGAGGGGGAGTGCCTCAGTCTGGGAGGGGCGGTGAGGGGGGGTGCCTCATTGTGGGAGGGGCGGTGAGGGGGAGTGCCTCATTGTGGGAGGGGCGATGAGGGGGACTGCCTCAGTCTGGGAGGGGCGGTGAGGGGGAGTGCCTCAGTCTGGGAGGGGCGGTGAGGGGGAGTGCCTCATTGTGGGAGGGGCGGTGAGGGGGAGTGCCTCAGTGTGGGAGGGGCGGTGAGGGGGAGTGCCTCATTGTGGGAGGGGCGGTGAGGGGGAGTGCCTCATTGTGGGAGGGGCGGTGAGGGGGAGTGCCTCAGTCTGGGAGGGGCGGTGAGGGGGAGTGCCTCATTGTGGGAGGGGCGGTGAGGGGGAGTGCCTCAGTGTGGGAGGGGCGGTGAGGGGGAGTGCCTCAGTGTGGGAGGGGCGGTGAGGGGGAGTACCTCAGTCTGGGAGGGGCGGTGAGGGGGAGTGCCTCATTGTGGGAGGGGTGGTGAGGGGGAGTGCCTCAGTGTGGGAGGGGCGGTGAGGGGGAGTACCTCAGTCTGGGAGGGGCGGTGAGGGGGAGTGCCTCATTGTGGGAGGGGCAGTGAGGGGGAGTGCAATGCAGTCGGAGGGTCCGAGCTGCGGAAGAGCCATTGAGAGGTGAGCACTGGTTAGAGGTGATGGGGGAGAGTGGGGAACTGAAATGGTGGGGCAGGGTGTACTCAGGGAGGGAGGATGCCATATGCTTGGCCCCAAGCCTGGTGCAGTACTGACCTCTTTCCCCTCCCCTCCCCCTCACTCCGCTGCCCCTCCCTCCACATCTTTCCTGACCTGCCCCATCTCCTTTCAGGGTGAGCTCAGCCAGCTGGTATTTCCTGAACGTGTTTGGCCTGCGAAGTCTGTACTCCCTGATCCTGGGCCAGGAGCACGGTGAGTGGGGTGGTTCCCCATCGTGTCCGGGCACACGGCTCCCCCCTCCCCATCCCGCTGTTTAACAAGGACAGGCAGGACAAGCCGTGGTCAGCCTGATCTCTCCTGGAGGGGTTTCTGAGGGACGGTGTACCCACGTGAGGAGAGAGTCTGGTTGGAGGGAGTCAGTGTGCGTTTGTCATGCTTGACGAATCTTTTAGAGAGGTAACCAAAGCAGTAGATATCTGTTGGCCTCTGATAAAGTCCTACATGGTCTAGACCAGGGGTTCTTATCCTGTTTATGCCTTTGGCAGTCTGGTGAAGCCTACGGACCCCTTCTCACAATAATGTATTTAAATATATAAATTAAAATGTTCAGGGTTACAAAAGAAACCAATTATATTGAATAGTTATCAAAATGCAAAAAAACCTAATTTGTGATAATGCTTCTTTATCAATACATTAATTAATGAGATTTTACATTTAAATTATAGGCAAGTTAAAATTAACTTTTATTTTTGAAAGACGTATCAGTGTAAAACCTGGTGCTAAGCGTGAATAAGACCATTAAACGATGGGGTGGTCTTTGAAAAGCAATACACATGTCATGTTACTACTACAGCAGTTCACTAATACTACTACTACGTCTATGTCAACTCAGGCCTAGGGGGCCGGCGTCGGGCACGATGACGGACTCTCCACTTCTCCCTCTCCCTCATCAGTGTGTTCAGTTCATCTACATTAGCCGCGCCGCTGTCTTCTAGGAGCATGTTGACCATAGTCTTGGGAGGGCGCCCAGGGTTCATCCTCCCGTGCTTGGGCTCCCATATGATGACTAGCCTGGCAGGCAGCTCGGGGTGGCGTAGACAGTGCCCCAGTAGTTGCAGTCTTCTCACCTCGATTTTAGTGGTGAGCATCGGTAGGTTGTTATAGAGCTCGACATTCGTCATATGCTGTTGCCAACTCACATCAAGAGCCATCTGGAGCATTCGTGTATAGCAACCATCACATCGTCTTGGTGAGTGTCCACGTCTCGCATCCGTACGTGAGAATGGACTCTATGACTGCTATGAAAATCCTCTTTTTAAGCCCTCTGGTCAGGTTTGACTTCTAGATTTCCTCCATGTCGTTCATAGCCCTCCACGCCAGCGCCTTCTGTATCTTTATATCCTTCTCTGAACTCATCATTCTTGACCCGAGGTACTTGTAGTCAAAGACTTTCTTAATGGTATCATTCTCTACGGTCTTGAGGGTACCACAGTTAAACGCCATGTACTCTGTCTTTTTAGCGTTTAGGTGAAGTCCAACTTTATTGCACTCAATTTCCACTTTTGTCAGTAGCTGCTGTGCTTCCTCCATCTGGTCAGAGAGCAGGGCATCCGCAAAATCGAGATCTGTGAGTGTAACTAGTCTGACCCTTTTGGTTCGCCCTGGTTTTATGTAAAACCAAGTTTGTCATGATCTTTGGTAACTTGACGCAGAGCGTAATCAAGGACGATTATAAAGATGTAGGGTGCCAGAGTGTCTCCTTGCAGCACACCAGCTAGGAGCTCGAACACTGCAGTTTCTCCGTCTGGTGATACAACTTTCGCCAAGGTTTTGGTATAGCTGGACTCCATTGCTCTCAGTACATGGTCCTGATGGTACCACCAGATGTCCTGGTGAACTGTGACCTGGACGACATCTTGCTGGACATATGTAATGATGAAAGGCGAGAAACCAGAACAGTGGTCACTCTCAAACATTATCCCAGTCCCCACGTCTGGATCCCTCACAAGGACAGATGACTACCGCGGTGTCAGATTGACCTGCATCTTAGCAAAGCTCTACAATTGGATGATCTTGAACAGGATTCACACCGCCATTGACCCTAAGCTAAGATTCAATCAGAATGGTTTTCAGCAGAAGCGCAGAACAGTGATGCAAATACTTGCTCTCTGTAGGATCATCGAGGAAGTCAAGAAGAACAACCTACCAGCCGAGCTTGCTTACATCGATTTTTGCAAAGCTTTTGACTCCACTCACCGAGGTAAAATGCTGAAGATCCTGAAAGCTTACAGAGTACTAATACCACTGGGTTAGACTTACCCAGGCATCATCCCTGATGAAGGTGGCAAAGTTTTCATCGAAACGTCGGTTATAATCGAAACCTGGACCCGGCTGGAAGCCTGAGAAGAGTTTGTTTGTCATATACGCTGGGAGCGCTGCATCCTTTCTCACTACTCTGGTTTGTTACCTACATTGATAATTGAAGGAAGGGCTACAGCTCAGTTCGAGGTTAGTGAAGATCAAGATGTAAATTTTTTCCCATCCAAGTTCATGGACCCCCATAATCCAGGGAGAGCTGGTGAGAAGGATTCTGAACTGGCTCGGAGTTAGAAGGCTGAGGGTTGAAGCCTCTTCCTTGGAATGGAGGCCAGTGACACAGGGGTTGGTGTTGGAACCACTGTTTTTATTCATTTACGTGATTAGGGTGTGAATGCACGAGGCTTGATCGGTAATCTTGAGTTTAATGCAGACGAGGGTGAGGTGTTGCACTTAGGGAGGACCAACCGGGGGTAGGTGTTACGCTGTGGGTGATGAGGAGCGTGTAGAACAGAGGGATCTGGGAATACAGGTCCATAATTCATTGAAAGTGGCGTCACAGGGAGACTGAGTTATTAAGAAAGAATTTAGCACATTGGCCTTCAAAGGTTAAAGTACAGGAGATGGGATGTTATGTTGAAGTTGTATAAGACATTGGTGAAGCCTAATTTGGAGTATTGTGTGCAGTTTCGGTCACCTACCTACAGGAAAAATGTGAATGAGATTGAAAGAGTGCAGAGAAAATTTACAAGAAGTTTGTCAGGTCTGGGGGATCTTTAGAACATAGAACATTGAGGGGAGATTTGACAGAGGTATACAAAATATCTGGATAGCGTAAATGCAAGCAAGTTTTTCCAACTGAGGTTGGGTGGGACTACAACTGGAGGTCACGGGTTAAGGGTGAAAGGTGAAATGTTTAAGGGGAACTTCTTCACTCAAGGGGTAGTGAGAGTGTGGAACGAGCTGCTAGCACGTGGTGGATGTAATTTTGATTTCAACATTTAGAAGTTTGGATAGGTACGTGTTGGATGAAGGGTGTATGGAGGGTTGTGGTCTGGCTGCAGGTCGATGGGAGTAGGCAGTTTAAGTGGTTCAGGATGGACTAGATGGGCCAAAGGGCCTGTTTCTGAGCTTTAGTTTTCTATGACTCTATGACAGGAGGTGTTGATAGTGAAGAAGGTTATTGAAGATTACAGAGGGATCTTTATCAGTTTGGGAAGTGGGCTGAGGTGTGACAAATGGATTTCCACACAGATAAGTGTGAGGTGCTGCATTTTGGAAAGTTAAACCAGCGTAGGAGTTATACAATGAATGGTTAGGTACTTGAGAGTGTAATGGAGCGGAGGGACCTGGATGTACAAGTTTGTATACATGTGGGCAGTCGTGGTCTTTGCACGTCCATGATAGTTCGTGGCAAATTTTCTAGAGGTGGCTTGGCGTTGCCTTCTTCTGGGCAGCATTTTCTTTGACTCTTAAGCCTCTGGATAAAGTGGCACAAAACAGGCTTATCGGCAGATTTGGTGGATGTGGTCTAAAAGTGACCTTGGTGACGGGGACATGTTCCGTACACAGGGTCGAGGGGAAGTGGACTGGAGGGATGGGTGCTGGGGCCAAGGCTTTTCGATGGATGTTTATTAGATTATGAGAGGCAGAGACAGGGTCATTGCCGTCATTATGTGCCATGTCATATTGACGTGGGCGATCTGTGTCGTATTCACGTGGGTGATAATGGTCTTTCCATGGCCATGATTGTTCTTGGCAAAGTTTTATACAGAAGTGGTTTGCCATTGCCTTCTTCTGGGCAGTGTCTTCACAAGATGGGTGACCCCAGCCGTTATCAATACTCATCAGAGATTGTCTGCCTGGCATCAGTGGTCACATAACCAGGACTTGTGATCTGCACCGGCTGCTCATATGACCATCTACCAGCTGAAGCTTCACGTAACCCTGATCGGGGGGCTAAACAGGTGCTACACCTTGTCCCAGGGTGACCTGCGGAGGGAAGGAGTGCCTCACATCTCCTTTGGTAGAGACGTATCTGCACCCTGCCACCCAGGGAGTACGGTGCATTGTTCATTGGCAGTGGCACCACAGGCAGACAGAGTGGTGATAAGGGTGCTTGGCACACAGTCAGGACACTGAGTACAGGAGTTGGGATGTTATGTTGCAATTGTACAAGTTGTCGGTGAGGCCACACTCGGAGTTCTGTGCAGAGTTCTGGTCAGCCTGCTATAGGAAGGATGAGGTTAAACTGGAAGGTGTGCAGAGACGTTTGCCAGGATTGTGGGGGCCTGACTTTCAGGGAGAGGCTGGCCAGGCTGGGCATTTATGGCTTGGGACGTTAGAGAATGAGGGATGATGTTACAGAAGTGTTTAAGCTTATGAGAGGCATCAGTAAAGTGGATGGTAACGGACTTCTCCCCAGGGTAGGGGAGTCCAGAACTCATAAGGTATAGGTTTTGAGTAAGGGGGAAAGATTTAAACAGGACCTGAGGGGTAACTTCATCACCCAGAGGGTGGTGAGTGTATGGAGGCAGTGATCGGGGTGGGTTCAATGGGATCATTTGGATGGATGGAGTTTGGAGGGATGTGGACCGGACGCAGGAATTTAGGACTATCTGGGTGGCTGTATTACTCAGTGACTCCTGTTCCCACAGCTGCCAACCAGATGAGGGCCATGCAGGACCAGATGACTGGGACAGCCATGTCACTGCCCCCGGACACCAACAAGGCCTTCAAGGTGAGAGCTGGGCCATGGGGAAGAAGGCAGCTATTCATCCACCCTCCTATCCCCATTCTCTTCAGCCTGTAACCTCCCCGTCCTGTCCCCCCTCACTCCTAGCATTTCACACCCCCACACTACTTCTACATCACTCAGTCCCTCCTTCTCCCTGACCTCTCTCATCTACTGTCCATACCTGGGCTCGACCCTACTCAACCAATCTCGTTCCCTTCCCTTCCCTCCCCTCCCCTCCCCTCCCCAAGTGCCAACTCATTCCCTAAGCCCTTCCCTCCCCTCCCTCTCCTAAACTCCTCCCCATCTCTGAAATCTCTCCCTCCCCTACACCTCTCCCCGTCTCTGTGACCTTTCCCCTCCTCTCTGACCTCTCCCTCCCCTACATTCCTCCCCGTCTCTGACCTCTCCCTCCCCTACACTCCTCCCCGTCTCTGTGACCCCTTCCCTCCCTGTTTCTGTGACCCCTCCCGACGTTGCTGTGGTTTTTCGAGTCCCCTCTGGCCGGACCCTGCACTGAGTGCCGTGGGTGTACGCTGGTGGTGGGTGTGGGGCCTGGGTCTGGAGTTTGCCTAGTACCCGCCACCCCTCCTGTCCCCCCTCAGGCGGAGTGGGAAGCTCTGGAGCTGGTGGATCATCGGTGGGCGCTGGAGACGGTGGAGGAGGAGCTGATGGCCACCGATCTGAACCTGGAGGCTTTTTACAGCAGCGAAGGGCTGTCCTCACTCTTCTGAGCGGCCCAGGGACAGACTGAGGGACTGGGGCGCGGGCTTCTCCTCCCCCTTCACTCAAGTGAGGATGGAGCTGATACCTTCCCTCTCTCTTCATTCGGGGGGGGCGGGTGGGAGGGAATGGACTGGATGAGATCCAAGGAGGAGTGAGTGGACCCCTCAGGTCCAACAGCAGGGATTAACGTTACAAAATAAAGTGTGGTTGTTGAGACTGACGACAGCGGTTTGTGGTGAAGCCTTCTCTCTGCTCTCCTTCCTCCTGGTTGCCGATCTCGGCCAAGACTCCCCTCCACCTGGGAATTTCACCTGTGCTTGTCCCTGCCCCCCACTCTTGGATAGGCTCATGGGTGACAGGAAAATGGACAGCTACGTAGGAGAGAAGGGCTCGGTCGATCTTGGGTTTGGTTAAAAGGGGCAGCCCAATATCATGGGCTGAAGGGCCTGTACTGTGCTATAATGTTTTGTGTTCTGTGTTAAGCAGAAACAAATCTAAGTTCAATTACCGTGACCCTGCACCCTGTCATCCATTTTTCTGTGTAAGAGTCTCGAAATATCCGTCAAGTGCACCCTGGATTTGATTGATTGATCTATTGGATACAGTGCGGAACAGATCCTTGCAGCAACCCACGTATTTAAACCCTAGTCTAACTATGGGACAATTTACAATGACCAATTAACCTGCTAACCAGACTGTGGGAGGAAACCAGAGTACCCGGAGGAAACCCACGCATTCCACGGAGAGAACAGATAAACTCCTTACGGTTTATATGGTGTAAATGGTTTCAGTTGGTATGGCCTCCACAGAGAGTTACTCACAACATCATTGAGGCTGTCTGGGATTACCTGGACATACAGAAGCAAGTGAGACAGCCAAAGTCTGCAGAAGAACTGTGGCAAGTTCTCCATGATTGGAGAATTTGGCATTGGTGAGGCCAAATTTGGAGTATTGCGTACAGTTTTGGTCACCAAATTATAGGAAAGATGTCAACAAAATAGAGAGAGTACAGAGAAGATTTACTGGAATGTTACCTGGGTTTCATCACCTGAGTTACAGAGAAAGGTTGAACAAATTGGGACTTTATTCTTTGGAGCGTAGAAGGTTGAGGGGGGACTTCATAGAGGTATTTAAAATTATGAGGGGGATAGATAGAGTTGATGTGTTTAGGCTTTTTCCATTGAGACTGGGGGAGATTCAAACAAGAGGACATGAGTTGAGAGTTAAAGGGCAAAAGTTTAGGGGTAACATGAGGGGGAACTTCTTTACTCAGAGAGTGGTAGCTGTGTGAAACAAGCTTCCAGCAGAAGTGGTTGAGGCAGGTTCGATGTTGTCGTTTAAGGTTAAATCGGATAGGTATATGGACAGGAAAGGAATGGAGGGTTATGGGCTGAATGCAGGTCGGTGGGACTAGGTGAGAGTAAGAGTTCGGCACAGACTAGAAGGGCCGAGATGGCCTGTTTCCGTGCTGCAATTGTTATATGATGCTTGGACCAACCTACTGGCCGACTTTCTTATAGAACTGCAACACAATGTATCTAAGAGAATTGATGCAGTTTCAAAGGCAAAAGGGTGGTCTCACCAAATATTGATTTGATTTAATATTTTAACTGTTTACAGGGGTTCTTTTCATATTTAGAAACTTTTCATTATTTTTGAAAACATCTTAGCTTTACAGAATTTTTTTATGTGCCTAAGATTTTTGCACAGTACTGTCCGCCTCCACTGTTCCACACACTCACCACTGTCTGTGTAATGAACTTGTCTCTGACTCCCTCCCCCCATACTTCCCTCCAATTACCTTAAAATTATGTCCCTCATATTAGCCATTTTGGTCTCTGGCTGTCCACTCGATCATCTTGTACACCTCTGTCAAGTTATATAAACTCTTGCCAGCGCAGCCTGTCCTCGACTAGCAGGGCTGCAAGAGGTTGAATCTGGGGTCAGTGAGGTTGGGAACCATTACCCTGGTGGGTGCCCCCCCACAGCACTGGAGTACAGTGTATTGATCGGGGCACCACAGTCAGGACAGCTTTGGTTTCTGGCCACCTTCACTCAGTGTAGTCCATGTGGAGAGCAAACCCCAGGGTTTAGACCTGGTGCCGGTGCCAGAGCGTGGTGATATTTCCAAGTTGGGGTACAGTGCTACAGACACACATTACAGAACAGAATGTCAAAGCCATGTCCCAACAGCCATGCACACTGACAAAATATTTGATCTTTAAGGTGATTCCAACCCTGATAACCCACGTGCCGGAACTCTCCGTCCCCACACAGGGTGGAGCGCTGCGAGGGACTGCTCAGCCCCACCCTCTTGGGCGCGGTTACGTATGGGCAATAGATGCTGGCAAAGTCCTGGGACGGCGTCTTTGTGAGGATTAAGATGGGGATCCCTGCTGACGTCAGCCCTTCATGATTTTATAGAGAGGGGCTGTCCATGGCCCTGTATCAGGGTCACAGAATCAAAAGCTGCCCAACTGGATATGGACATACGCAAATGAACACAGCGCCCAAATGCAGAGACACACAGATACACAGCACCCGCTATGTGTACGCATAGTTACACAGCACCCACAATGTATACACACAATTACACAGCACCCGCAAAGTTTACACGCAGGTACACAGCACCCACAATGTGTACACACAGTTACACAGCACCCACAATGTATACACACAATTACACAGCACCCGCAAAGTATACACGCAGTTACACAGCACCCACGTGTATACACAGTTACACAGCACCCGCAAGCAGAGACACACAGATAAACTGCACCTACATGGACACACAGATACACAACACCATTACACATCACCCGCAGCATGTACACACAGATACACAACACCCACATTTACACAGTTACACATCACCCGCAGCATGTACACACAGATACACAACACCCACGTTTACACAGTTACACATCACCCGCAGCATGTACACACAGACACACAGCACCCACAACATGTACACACAGTTACACAGCTCCCGCAACATGTACACAGACACACAGCACCTGTAGCGTGTACACACAGATACACAGTACCCACATGCAGAGGATGCACAGATACACAGCACCCACAATGTATTCACACAGATACACAGCACCCACGTGTACACTGTTATGCAGTACCATGTGTACACAGATACACAGCACCCACATGCAGAGACACACAGAAACACAGCACCCACAAACTGTACACGCAATTACACACCACAGTGTGTACATGCAGTTACACAGCACCCACGTGTAAACTGTTATGCAGTATCACAATGTGTACACAGATACACAGCACCCACATGCAGAGACACACAGAAACACAGCACCCACAAACTGTACATGCAATTACACAGCACTCACGTGTACAGTTATGCAGCACCACAATGTGTACACATAGATACACAGCACCCACGTGTACACAATTACACAACACTCTCAGCGTGTACACACAGATACACAGCACCCACAATGTGTACACACAATTATACAGCACCCACAATGTGTACGCACAGTTACACATCACCCACATGCAGAAACACACAGATACACAGCACCCACAACGTGTATACACAGTTTCACGGCACCCACATGCAGAGATATACAGATACACAGCACCCACAACATGTACACACAGATACACAGCACCCATAACATCTATGCAGATACACAGCACGTGCAACGTGTACGCACAGAAACACAGCACCCACAATGTGTACACACAGATACACAGCACCCGCAGTGTGTATACACAGTTACACATTACCCACATGCAGAGACACACACAAACATAGCACCCTCACAGATACACTCACTCACTTGTCCCCGTGCACACACGGATGTGACTGTTCCCTGTGCAGTAACCTGTCCATTGTTGGAATTTGACCCCGAGTGATCTCCCGTTCCGGGCTTGAGATTGGGACCAAAACCCACACCCAGTCCTTCCTCACCCGACCCTCGTCTGGCCCAACCCACTTCAAAATGAGGGCAAATCCAATCCACTCCAGACCAATACAATCAAATCCAACCAACCACATACATTCCAACCCAACCCCACCCATGGACTCTAATCTCAAACAATCCATCCTGTCCAATTCCAACTCCATCCCAAACATATCTGGTCCAATCTCAGTTCTCATCCCAAACAATCCATCCGGGTCTAATCCCAATTCCCATTCTAAACAATATATCTAGTCCAATTCCCATCCCAAACAATATATCTGGTCCAATCCCTATTCCCATCCCAAACAATATACCTGGTCCAATCCCTATTCCCATCCCAAACAATATATCCGGTCCAATCCCTATTCCCATCCCAAACAATATATCTGGTCCTATTCCAATTCTCATCTAAACAATCCTTCTGCTCCAATCCCACCAATTCCCATCCAAACAATCCATTCCTTCCAATCTCAATCCTATGCAAACAATCCATTCATTCCAATTCCATTTCCATCTGAACAATCCATCTGTTTCAATCCAATTCCCATTCAATCAATCCATCTGATCCAATCCCAATTCCCATCCAATCAATCCATCCTGTCCAATCCCAATTCCCATCCCAAACAATCCACCCATTGCAGCCAAATCCAACCTTAATGATGCCTATGTTCCAACCCAATCAAATTCGACCAACACAACACACCCCATACGGCTGGACCACTCAACACAGGTTTGGCTCCTTTCTTTGTAAGGGTATTGGTGTTGCAGGCAAGCAGTCTGAGAGATGCCAATACTGGTGAGAGAGCTGTCCCACCTTGAGTAGCTCTACATTGGGTAGAACTACATTTTTCCGAACGTAGATGAGGTGTGATCTTACTGAAACACAAGATAGCCAGGGTGCAGATCAGGGAGATGTCTAGATGTGAGGGTTGAGGGGGTGGTAATCAGTACATAAAACAGGAACAAGCCCTTGTTGCGGGCTGGCCCCAGCACATCCTTGAACTGTGCTGGTCGTTAACGTGAAAGACACATTCCAATGGGCATATGACAGAAATAAAGCTCATTTTTAATCGGAGATTCAGAGTGGTGGCCACTGCTCGTTCCCCGAGCCCCCTCAGCCAACCGTTTCCCGACACACGTGGACCGGCACACACAAACTGTTGGATACACAAGGCCGCAGGCGTTTATTCAAAGAACATCAGCGCTCCTACTGACACACGACAACCACAGTATCCACCCTGCCGAGGACTCAGCCTTCCGCCGTCTACCCCTCCTTGGTTCGGCGTCTCTGGGGATGAGCCCACGCCACTCCTCCATTGGTCTCACTCTTCCCTCCACTGAGCCTTGGAGTGGGAGAGGCCCGTGCTCACGTTTCCCCGCTCCACCATTCCAGGAACTGCATTGTCATCTCGTAACCGAAGAAACAAGCCTGCCGAGGGGAGGGAGGGAGGATCCTGAAGTCAAGTGTGGCAGACACAGCCCCATCCTGCCCCTCCTTGACCCCAGGAGTGGGGCATTGCACCCCATGCTTGCACACTGGGTGCAGATCCTCTCGGCAGCTAGCACAAAATGTTTGAATTAGACTCTGTAGACCATCTGATGTAGTGAGATGATTAAATAGACTCTGCAGACCGATGTAATGAACTCAAAAAATAGACTCTGTAGACTGTCTGATGTAGTGAGATGATTAAATAGACTCTGTAGACTGTTTGATGTAGTGAGATGATTAAATAGACTCTGTAGACCGATGTAATGAAATCAAAAAATAGATTCTGTGGACTGTTTGATGTAGTGAGATGATTAAATAGACTCTGTGGACTGTCTGATGTAGTGAGATGATTAAATAGGCTCTGTAGACTGTTTGATGTAGTGAGATGATTAAGTAGACTCTGCAGACCGATGTAGTAAACACATAAAATAGACTCTGTAGACTGTTTCATACAGTGAGATGATTGTACGATTGAGATGAGTAATGAGCCATTGTAGACTGAGGTAATTATTTCAGTAAGACAGAAGGGAGGAGAGTGGAAAGCAGGAGTGGGGAAGGGGAGGATGGGAAGTGGGGAGAGGCAAGGGAAAAACATGGAATAGGGGAAGGGTGGAGCAAGAAGTGATGTCAAGGACAGGGAAGGGCTAAAACCAGACAGCACTCATTCCCGTCGGAGCCTACCAGGACACTCACCGCGTTGGCCGGGAACGCGCGCAACATCACTGCGCTGAAACCCTTGTACAGGGATGCTACACCTTCCTCTCGGATTAGCTCCCGTAGAACATCCTGCAATCCGTTGGGATATTTCCCGTCAGGAGCTGGAGTGAAGAGGAAGTGTACATGATCTGCAGTTCAATGTGGCGACTATACACAAATACACAGAGGGAGAGGTACGTTTTTTCACACTGAGAGAGTGGTGGGTGCAAACACAATCACACATTAACTCACTGTGGGAACACACACTAGAGGGGGTCACAGCAATGGGGAAGGATGTAGGGGAGGGAGGTGATGATAGAGACAGAGTGGGGTGTGTGGAAGGGAGGGGTGTCACAGAGACAGGGAGGGGTGGAGGAGAGGGAGGGGGGAGACAGAGATGGGGAAGGGACAGTTTTAAAAAGAGAGGGAGGTTGGGGGTCACAGAGACTGGGAGGGAGGGGGTGATGGAGATGAGGGGTATAAAGGAGAGAGGCATTTGCAGAGACGGTGTAGGGGAGGGAGTGGGTGATTGAGATAGCAAGGGCTACAGGGAAGAATGAGGGGTGTAGAGTGTGAGGGGGTTACAGAGACAGGGAGGGGTGTAGAGTGTGAGGGGGTTACATAGACAGGGAGGGGTGTAGAGTGTGAGGGGGTTACATAGACAGGGAGGGGTGTAGGGTGTGAGGGGGTTACAGAGACGGAGGGGTGTAGGGTGTGAGGGGGTTACATAGACAGGGAGGGGTGTAGGGTGTGAGGGGGTTACAGAGACGGAGGGGTGTAGGGTGTGAGGGGGTTACATAGGGAGGGGTGTAGGGTGTGAGGGGGTTACAGAGACAGGGAGGGGTGTAGGGTGTGAGGGGTTTACAGAGACAGGGAGGGGTGTAGGGTGTGAGGGGGTTACAGAGACAGGGAGGGGTGTAGGGTGTGAGGGGGTTACAGAGACAGGGAGGGGTGTAGGGTGTGAGGGGGTTACAGAGACAGGGAGGGGTGTAGGGTGTGAGGGGGTTACAGAGACAGGGAGGGGTGTAGGGTGTGAGGGGTTTACATAGACAGGGAGGGGTGTAGGGTGTGAGGGGGTTACATAGACGGAGGGGTGTAGGGTGTGAGGGGGTTACAGAGACAGGGAGGGGTGTAGGGGATGGAGGGGTTACAGAGACGGAGGGGTGTAGGGTGTGAGGGGGTTACAGAGACAGGGAGGGGTGTAGGGTGTGAGAGGGTTACAGAGACGGAGGGGTGTAGGGTGTGAGAGGGTTACAGAGACGGAGGGGTGTAGGGTGTGAGGGGGTTACAGAGACGGAGGGGTGTAGGGTGTGAGGGGGTTACATAGACAGGAGGGGTGTAGGGTGTGAGGGGGTTACAGAGACAGGGAGGGGTGTAGGGTGTGAGGGGGTTACAGAGACAGGGAGGGGTGTAGGGTGTGAGGGGGTTACAGAGACAGGGAGGGGTGTAGGGTGTGAGGGGTTTACATAGACAGGGAGGGGTGTAGGGTGTGAGGGGGTTACATAGACGGAGGGGTGTAGGGTGTGAGGGGGTTACAGAGACAGGGAGGGGTGTAGGGGATGGAGGGGTTACAGAGACGGAGGGGTGTAGGGTGTGAGGGGGTTACAGAGACAGGGAGGGGTGTAGGGTGTGAGAGGGTTACAGAGACGGAGGGGTGTAGGGTGTGAGAGGGTTACAGAGACGGAGGGGTGTAGGGTGTGAGGGGGTTACAGAGACGGAGGGGTGTAGGGTGTGAGGGGGTTACATAGACAGGAGGGGTGTAGGGTGTGAGGGGGTTACAGAGATGGAGGGGTGTAGGGTGTGAGGGGGTTACAGAGACAGGGAGGGGTGTAGGGTGTGAGGGGGTTACAGAGACGGAGGGGTGTAGGGTGTGAGGGGGTTACAGAGACGGAGGGGTGTAGGGTGTGAGGGGGTTACAGAGACGGAGGGGTGTAGGGTGTGAGGGGGTTACAGAGACAGGGAGGGGTGTAGGGTGTGAGGGGATTACAGAGACAGGGAGGGGTGTAGGGTGTGAGGGGGTTACATAGACAGGGAGGGGTGTAGGGTGTGAGAGGGTTACAGAGACAGGGAGGGGTGTAGGGTGTGAGGGGGTTACAGAGACGGAGGGGTGTAGGGTGTGAGGGGGTTACAGAGAAAGGAAGGGGTGTAGGGTGTGAGAGGGTTACATAGAAAGGGAGGGGTGTAGAGTGTGAGGAGGTTGCAGACGGAGGGAGGGAGGGGTGTAGGGTGTGAGGGGGTTACAGAGACGGAGGGGTGTAGGGTGTGAGGGGGTTACAGACAGGGAGGGAGGGGTGTAGGGTGTGAGGGGGTTACAGACAGGGAGGGAGGGGTGTAGGGTGTGATGGGGTTACAGACAGGGAGGGAGGGAGGGGTGTAGGGTGTGAGGGGGTTACAGACAGACAGGGATGGAGGGGTGTAGGGTGTGAGGGGGTTACAGACAGGGAGGGAGGGAGAGGTGTAGGGACTGTGGTGGGGGTTACAGGGAGGGGATGCTGTCAGTTGCCCCACCCTTCACACACGGACCTGTCTGGAAGCGAGATTTCAGCACATCAGCTGGAATGCACACGATCCAGTTGGTGATCCCGGCCATCCCCCCTGCGAAGAGGATCCGGGGGAAGCTGAAGTAATTCTGCCTGGGGGGGGGGTGGCAGGAAGAGAGAGACTACCATTAGTCTGTCACCACCATGTCCCACCTTGCAAACTGTGTGCCCTGCCCCGAGTGACTCCATTCCCAGTGGGTGCAGGGAGACCTACCCCTTTCCCCCTCTGCCCCATCCCTTCTCACCCCTCCGCCCCACACCCACTCCTGCACATCACACCATCTCCCTCCTGGAAGTCCACCCACAACCTCTCTGGGAAGTGTGTCCCAGACCACAGGTATGGATTCCCTTCTCTGGTTCTTACTGAAGCCCCCAACACCACTCTCCTCACCCTGTTTCATTGCCCACCTACCCCTGGCAACAGACAGCAAAGCTTACCAACGCTGCAAACGTGTCAACCAATCTCGTCCCTCTATGGGAATAAATGTGCCCTGGTCCAACCACGAAGGCAAACAAATCTCATCAACGTCTCTACCTCCTCAGGAGGGGAAAGAAATTGGGCATTTCCCCTTTGACTTCCACCTACTTTTAATTGATGCCGCACAGAAAACATTCTATCCTGGTACACCACAGCTTGGAATGGAAATTGCTCTGCCCGAGACCACAGGAAACCACAGAAGTTGTGGAAATGGCTCAGCACGTCACAGAAACCAGTCTCCCCACCACTGACTCCGTTTACACTGCCCACTGGCTCAGTAAATCAGCCCGCATCAAAGACCCCTGACGAAGGGTTCCAGCCCGAAACGTTGACTGATCGTTGCCACAGATGCTGCCGGACCTGCTGAGTTCCTCCAGCGTGTTGCGAGTCTTGCTTTGACCCCAGCATCTGCAGATTATTTTGTGTTATCAAAGACCCCACCCACGCCAGACATTCTTTCTTCAATCGGGCAGAAGATACAAAAGCCTGAAGGCATGTCCGCCCCAGGCTCGAGGATAGCTTCTGCCCTGCTGTTATCAGACTATTGAATGGTTTCCTAGCACAGTAAAATAAACTCTTGACCTCTCAATCTACCTTACTCTGGCCCTCGAACCTTATGCTCTGCCTGCACTGCACTTTCTATCAAATTGTCACACTTTATTCTGCATTCCTTTATTGACCTTGAAGCACCAATGTCAGAATCAGAATCAGGTTATTTATCACCGGCATGTGATGTGAAATTTGTTAACTTAGCAGCAGTTCAATGGTTCAATGCAACTAGCAGAGAAAAAACAAGTAGAATAATAATAAATAAGTAAATCAATTATGTATATTGAATAGATTTTTTTAAAAACGTGCACAAACAGAAATACTGTATATTTTTTAAAAAGTGAGGTGGTGAAATGATCTCAAACAAGAGAAAATCTGCAGATGTTGGAAATCCGAGCAACACACACAAAATGCTGGAGGAACTCAGCAGGCCAGGCAGAGTACAGTCGACGTTTCAGGCCGAGACCCTCCAGCACTTTGTGCGTGTTGGTTTGATGAAATGATCTCTATCGATGGTGTTTTGAACTGTAGCTCGGTAGGTGTGTCATTAATAAACCAATTCACCAAGCCCCTCGTCCTACTGAGAAGTCATTTCAACTGCACATTGCGGGGAGATCTGTCTCAAACCTACGCACTCATCATCCCTGTTCAACCTCATAGGGGGACCTGTCCCAGCCCTTTGTGTCCTTCATCCCTGTTCAGACTCGGGTGGGGGATCTGTCCCAAACCTCACCACTCGTCCCTGTTCAACCACAGGAGGATCTGTCCCGATCATCACACCTCATCCCTGTTCAGACTCGGGTGGGGGATCTGTCCCGATAATCACACCTCATCCCTGTTTAACCTCACGGGGGATCTGTCCCGAACCTCACCTCTCATCCCTGTTCAACCTTGGGGGACATCTGTCTCAAACATCACCCCTCTTCCCTGTTCAACCTTTGAGGGGATCTGACTCGTACCATCTCACCCCTAATTCCCCTTCAACCTCAAGGGTGGGGTGGACCAGTGCTGGACCTCACCCCACATCCCTGTTCAACCTCATTGGGGGGGTCCATCTCAAACCTTCACACCTCTCATCCCTGTTCAACCTCAGGGAGAATCTGTCCCAAACCTCACTTCTCATCCCAGTTTAACCTCAGGGGGATCTGTAGCAGATCTCACCTCTCGACCCAGTTCAACCTCGGGGGGGGGGGGTCTATCTCAAACCTTCAAACTCCTCATCGCTGTTCCACCTCAGGGAGGATCCATCTCAAACATCACCTGGGTTGGGGAGCATGCCTTATGAGAATAGGTTGAGTGAACTCGGCCTTCTCTCCTTGGATGGAGGATGAGAGGTGACCTAATAGAGGTGTATAAGTTGATGAGAGGCATTGATCGTGTGGATAGTCAGAGGCTTTTTCCCAGGGCTGAAATGGTTGCCACGAGAGGACACAGGTTTAAGATACTGGGGAGCAGGTACAGAGGAGATGTCAGGGGTAAGTTTTTCACTCAGAGTGGTGAGTGCGTGGAATAGGCTGCCGGCAACAGTGGTGGAGGCGGATATGATAGGGTCTTTTAAGAGACTTTTGGACAGGCGCATGGAGCTTAGAAACATAGAGGGCTGTAGGTATGCCTAGAATTTCTTAGGTACATGTTCGACACAACTTTGTGGGCTGAAGGGCCTGTATTGGGCTGAAGGGCCTGTATTTTGCTGTAGGTTTTCTATGTTTCTATGTTTATTCAACCTTTGAGGGGATCTGACTCATACCATCTCACCCCTAATCCCTCTTCATCCTCAAGGGTGGGGTGGACCAGTGCTGGACCTCACCCCACATCCCTGTTCAACCTCATGGGGGGGGGTCTATCTCAAACCTCACACCCCTCATCGCTGTTCAGCCTCAGGGGGAGATCTGTCCCAAACCTCGCTCTCATCCCTGTTTAACCTCAGGGGGCATCAGTCTTGAACCTTCTCACCATTCAACCTTGGGGGGGGGGGGAGCTGGTCCAAATCTTCTCGCCTGTCAACCCTATTCAACCTCAGGGGGTTATCTGTCTCAAACCTTTTCACCTCTTATCTCTGTTCAACCTTGGGGGAGGGGGGAGGGGTTCTGTCCCAATCATCTCATCTCTTATCTCTGTGCAACCTCCGGGGGGATCTGTCCCAAATCTTCTCACCTCATATCCCTGTTCAACCTCAGGGCGGTTGTATCCCAAACCTCAGCTCTCATCCCTGTCCACCCTCAGCTGGGATTTGTCCTGAAACCTCTCATCCCTCATCCCGGTTCAACCTCGGGGAATCAGTCCTGAATCTCACACTGCATCCTTGTTCAATGTCAGGGGGATCTATCCCAAACCTTCTCACCCCTCATCCCTGTTCAACTTTTGGTGAGACCTGTCTCAAATGTTTTCACCCCACATTCTCAGTTCACCAGCAGGGGTGGGTTGGGGATATGTCCCGATCCTCACCACTCATCCCTGTTCAACCTCAGGAGTGATCTGTCCCGAATCTTCTTAGCTGTCATCCCTGACCAACCTTAGGGAGATATGTCCGAAATCTTCTCACCCGTCATCCCTGCTCAACCTCAGCGGAGATCTGCTCTAAATCTTCTCACCTCTCATCCCTGTTCAACACCAGGGCAGAATCTGTTTGGAAACTTTTTACCCCTCAGGGGGTGGGGGGAGAGAATCTGTCTCGAACCTTCTCACTCTCATGCCCATTCAACCTCAGGGGCACCTTCTTACCCCTCTTATACCTGTTCAACCTCAAGGGGGTATCTGTCCCCGAACCTTCTCACCCCTCATCCCTTTTCTTTTCAATCTCAAGCAGGGGATCTGTCCCGAACCTTCTCAGCCCTCATCCCTGTTCAACCTTAAGGGGGGGTATCTGTCCCAACCTTGAGCCTCAGGGGAGATCTATCCCAAACCTCACCCCTCATTCCTGTTCAACCTTTGGTAGATCTGTCTCAAACGTTCGCACCCCACATCTCAGTTCAACCTCAGGGGGGATACATCCCAGACCTCACCCCCATTCCCAGTTTACCAGTGAGGTGGGTGGAGGGATATGTCCCAATCACCACCGCTTATCCCTGTTCAACCTCGGGGGGATCTGTCCTGAATCTTCTCAGCTCTCATCCCTGTTCAAACTCAGAGGAATCGGTCTCGAACCTCACTCCTCATCCCTGTTCAACCTCTGGGGGGAATCAGTCCTGAACTTCACCCCTCATCCCTGTTCAGCCTCGGGAGGGAATCTGTCTTGAACCTTCTGACTCTCATGCCTGTTCAATCTCAGGGTAGATCTGTCCCAAACATCACGTCTCATCCCTGTTCAACTTCAGGGGCATCTTTCTCGAAACTTCTCACTCCTCATCCCTGTTCAACCTCAGGGTGGTGATATGTCCCAAACCTCGCCCCCTCAACCTTGTTCAACCTGAAGGGGGTTATCTGTCCCCAACCTTGACCCTCATCCCTGTTCAACCTTAGATGGGATCAATCTCCAACCCTACCCCTCCTCCCTGTTCAAACTCGGGGGGGGGGGATCTGTCCCAAACATCACTTCTAATCTCTCCTCAACCTCAGAGGGATCTGTCTCGAATGTTCTCAGCTCTCATCCCAGTTCAACCTCAAGGGGTTATCTGTCCCCAACCTCAACCTTCATTCCTGTTCATCCTGGGGGGGGGATATGTCCCGATCCTCACCACTTGTCCTTGTTCAACTTCAGGGTGGATCTGTCATGAATTTCACCTCTCATCCTTGCTCAACCTCAGCGGAGATCTGTCCCACATCTTCTTACCTCTCATTCCTCTTTAACATCAGGGGCAGATCTATCTTGAACTTCTCACCCCTAATCCCTGTTCAACCTCAAGGAAGGGGAATCAGTCCTGAACCTCACCTCGCATCCCTGTTCAACCTCGGAGGGATCTATCTCAAACCTTCTCACCCCTCATCCCATCCAACCTCTGTGGGGGATCTGTCCCAAATCTTCTCACTCTTCATCCCAGTTCAACCTCAGCGGAGATCTGTCCCAAACATCACATCTCATACCCGTTCAACCTTGGAGGATCTGTCCCGAACCTTCTCACCCCTGATCCCTGTTCAACCTCGGGGGTGATATGTACTGATCCTCACCCCTCATCCCTGTTCAACCTCGGGGGAGGTCTGTCCCGACCTTCACCTCTCATCCCTGTTCAACCTCCAGGAGATCTTTCTCAAATCTCCTCACCTCTCATTGCTGTTCAACCTCGGGGGGGGGGGTTCTGTCTTGAACCTTCTCACCCTCATCCCTCTCCTCGAATTTCCCATCTCTACCTCCATTCCCCTCCTTTCCACCTCACTCCCTCCATTCAGTTCCACATTACCCGTTTGCCCTTTCCCCTCCTCCACTGACCTTTGACCCTCAAGTGTCAGCACCTCCTTCAGCCACTCGTAGGTCAGGAAGTAAACTCCGGTCCCTGGGATGTCTAGGGGCAGGAAAGAGAGAGGAGAGAAATGGAGGGAAGTGGAAAAAAGGGAGGGAAGGGGGAGGGTGAAGGGATGGAGGAGAGGGGGATTGGAGGGGGAAGAGAGGGAGGTTGGAGGGAGAAGGGACGGAAGAGAGGGATGACAAGAGGAGTTGGGTGGGGAGAGTGGAGGAAAGGCAGGGGTGATTGAGGGTAACAGAGGGAGGTGGAGGTGGGTGAGTGGGAGGGAGGGAGGAGAAGGCAGGATTTGAGTCATATCTTCACCACTCCCCCACCCCACGTCCTCCTCACAGGGGGAAGGTCCTGCAGCAACCTGCTGATAGCAGGATCCCAGCCCAGCAGGATTATTTTGACCCCACCCACAGCAGACAGTAAGATCCCACAGAGCTCCTGTTACCATGTGGGGCTCACTCCTCAACACTGTTGAGTTCAAAGGTTTCAAAGGTACATTTAATGTCAGAGAGATGTGTACAATATACACCCTGAAATGCTTTTTCTTCGCAACCACCCACGAAAACAGAGGAGTGCCCCAAAGAATGAATGATGGTTAAATATTAGAACCCCAAAGTCCCCCCTCAGCTCCTCTCCCTCCTGCGCGTAAGCGGCAGCAAGCAATCATCCCCCTCCCCCCACTGGCAAAAAAAAAGCATCGACACCCACCACCGAGCACTCAAGCATGCAGCAAAGCAACAGTAAAGACACAGACTTGCAGTACCCCAAAGACTACATTGTGCACCCGGCAGTCGACATACCACAGGGTCTCGCTCTCCCCAGCAAGGGAGAAAGGATGTTTCCGTTTCACACTCAGGTGCCTCCCACACCGCAGGGTTCCCTCCTGCCCCTCCTACAGCGTAAAGCTCCCTCACTGCTGTTCCCACAGTGTGAAGCTCCCTGACTGCTCCTCCCACAGCATTCTGCTCCAACTGACTCCCCCCACAGCATGAAGCTCCCTCACGGACTCCCCCCCACAGTGTGCAGCTCCCTCACAGACTCCTCCCACAGCATGAAGCTCCCTCACTGACCCCCCCACAGCGTGGAGCTCCCTCACAGACTCCCCCCCCACAGCGTGCAGCTCCCTCACCGATTCCCCCCACAGCGTGCAGCTCCCTCACAGACTCCCCCCACAGCATGAAGCTCCCTCACCGACTCCCTCCACAGCATGAAGCTCCCTTATTGACTCCCCCACAGCACGTAGCTCCCTCACAGACTCCTCCCACGGTGTGGAGCTCCCTCACCGACTCCCCCCACAGTGTGGAGTTCCTTCACAGACCCCCCCCCAGCATGGAGCTCCCTCACAGACTCCCCCCACAGCGTGAAGCTCCCTCACCGACACCCCTCACAGCATGAAGCTCCCTCACAGACTCCTCCCACAGCATGAAGCTCCTTCACAGACTCCCCCCCCACAGTGTGCAGCTCCCTCACCGACTCCTCCCACAGTGTGGAGCTCCCTCACAGACTCCCCCCATAGCGTGGAGCTCCCTTATCGACTCCCCCATAGCACGGAACTCCCTCACAGACTCCTCCCACAGTGGTGAGCCCCCTGACCGACTCGCCCCACAGTGCGGAACTCCCTTGAGGTAAATTCCAAGGGTCACTGTGTTCCTGACAAGTGGCTGAACCCTCCCCATAGCAGGAGATGGAACCCTACCATCGCCAGGCCATGTTACTCCCTGCGCCAGGGGGTAGGGAGTTACGTCTCTTCCAGGCAAGCACTCTGGAAACGCCGGGAGTCTCTGGCAGAGAGAGTGCGGGGAGGAAGGTGTGTTTCCAGGGGCAACAAGTGCCTACTTTTCATTCGGAGTTTGAAGAGCCATTGGTATGTTACCAAAGAGACCCCAGCAAATTTCTTCAGATGTACCGCGGAGAGGATTCTGAGTGGTTGCCTCACCATCAGGCATGGAGGGGGCACTGCGCAGGATCAGGGAAAACTGCAGAGGGTTGCAGCCAGTTCCATCGTGGGCACAGGGCCTCCCCAACATCGAAGCCACCTTTGAAAGGCAATGCCTGAAGAAGACGGCATCAATCAAAGAGCCCAGTCACGCAGGACGTGCCCTCTTCTCATTGCTACCATCAGGAAGGAGGTACAGGAGCCCGGAGACTCACACTCAATGATTTAGGGACAGTTTCTTCCCCTCCGCCACCCGAATGGTCCACGAACACTGCCTCTCCGTTCCTCGTTTGCTCCATGTATTGAATTTTGTGATTCATAATTTTCCTTGTGTGCTGCCTTACACTGCTGCTGCAGAATTCTGCCTCGATGTACTTACATATGAAACATAATTATTGAGACACAGTGCGGAATTGGCTCTTCGAACCGCGCTGCCCAGCAACCCCCACTTTAATCCTCGCCTAATCATTGGACAATTTACAATGACCAATTAACCGACCAATCAACATGCCTTTGGACTGTGGGAGGAAACCAGAGCACTCGGAGGAAACCCACGTGGCCATGGGGAGAACGTACAAACTCCTTACAGACTGTGGTGGGAATTGAACTCATGTCGCTGGTACTGTAAAGTGGTGGGCTAACCACTACGCTACCAAGTGACAACCCTTTAGATTAGATTAGATTATGAGGACACGCAGTCCTCTTTTATTGTCATTTAGTAACGCATGCATTAAGAAATGATACAATGTTCCTCTGGTGTGATATCACAGAAACACAGGACAGACCAAGACTGAAAAACTGACAAAAACCACATAATTATAACATATAACTACAACAGTGCAAGCAATACCATAACTTGATGAAGAACAGGCCATGGACTCTCTCAAAAGTCCCATCATCTCACGCAGACGGTAGAAGGGAGAAACTCTTCCTGCTATGAGCTTCCAGCGCTGCAAACTTGCCGATGCAGCATCCTGGAAGCACCCGATCACAGTCCGACTCTGAGACCGTCCGAAAATTTCAAGCCTCCGACCAGCCCTCCAACACCGAGCACTGAGCACCATCCTTGCTGAGCGCTTCGACCCCGGCCCCGGCTGCCAGCAACAGGCAAAGCCGAGGATTTGGGGCCTACCCCCCGGAGATTGTTGATCGCACAGCGGCAGCGAACCGAGCATTTCAGAAGTTTCTCCAGATGTTCCTCCATGCTTCTCACATCTGTCTCCATCAAATCAGAATTGTGCACGGCCCCCTATTTAACAAATACGATATCACTTCACCGGAGAGGCTGCGTGCGCTGCGTCGCGCTGCCATCTTCTCCTCCCGCCATTTAGGAGGTAAATTCGTCCCCCTCAGACGTCAGGGACTGACATTATCGTCTTGGGTGGACTGGGTCGGTTGGAGACAGGGTGTTCATGGGATGGTGGGTGGGGGTCTGACAGACGGAGGGGAAGCTTCTTCACTCAGAGAGTGGTGAGAGTGTGGAACAAGTTACCAATGCCAGTGGCGGGTACGATTTCAATTTCAATGTTTAATAGAAGTCTGGATAGGTACATGGATGGACTGGAGTGCAGAAGACAACAAACTGTGCAAGTACAAAAAGAAAGAAATAATAATAATAATAATAAATAAATAAGCAATAAATATCAAGAACATGAGATGAAGAGTCCTTGAAAGTGAGTCCATAGGTTGTGGGAACATTTCAGTGATGGGGCGAGTATAGTTAACATAGAAACACAGAAAACCTACAGCACAATACAGGCCCTTCAGCCCACAACGCTGTGCCGAACATGTACTTACTTTAGAAATTACCCAGGGTTACCCATAGCACTCTATTTTTTAAGCTCCATGTACCTATCCAAGTTGAGTGAAGTTATCCCCTCTGGTTCAGGAGCCTGATGGTTGAGGGGTAATAACTGTTCCTGAACCTGGTGGTGCGAGACCTGAAGCTCCTGTACCTTCTTCCTGATGGCAGCAGCGAGAAGAGAGCATGACCTGGGTGGTGGGGGTCCCTGATGATGGATGTTCTTTTCCTGCAACATCGCTCCATATAGATGTTCTCAGTGGTGGGGAGGTCTTTACCCGTGACAGACTGGGCCGTATCCACTACTTTTTGTAGGATTTTCCATTCAAGGGCATCGGTGTTTCCACACCAGGCTGTGATACAGCCAGTCAATACACCCTCCACCACACATCTATAGAAGTTTGTCAAAGTTCTAGATGTCGTGCTGAATCTTCAAGAACTTCTAAGGAAGTAGGAGTGATGTTGTGCTTTGTCGTGATTGAACTTGTGTGCTGGGCCCAGGTCAGGTCCTCTGAAATGATGATAGTGAGGAATTTAAAGTTGCTAACCCTCTCTATCTTCGATCCTCCAGTGAGGACTGGCTCAAGGAGTCACTGATCAGCTCCTCAGTCTTGCTGACATTGAGTGAGAGGTTGTTGCTGTGGCATTGCTCAGCCAGATTTTCAATCTCCCTCCTTTGTGCTTATTTGTCACCAACTGTTTCACTGCTCAAACTTCCCTCATAAGACATGCTCTCTGATTCAGGCAGCATCCTGGTGAATCAGCTTCCACATCCTTCCTATAATGATGCGACCAGAACGGAACACAATATTTCAAGTGTGGTCGAACTGGGGTTTTATAGAGCTGCAACGTTATCTCGTAGCTCTTGAAGTAAATCCCCCGACTGATGAAGGACAACACCCCATATATCTTCTTAACCACCTGATCAACTTGATCAAGCTGCAGAGAGAGTGGACTCAGCCCAATACATCATGGGCACCTCCCTCCCGACCGGTCGTATCTACAGGAGAAGCTGCCTCGAGAAGGCAACGTCCATCATCAATAATCCCCACCGTCCGGGGCATCTTCTCACAGCTCCCATCAGGCGGGAGGTACAGAAGCCTGAAGACCCAGACCATTAGGTTCAGGAATAGCTCTGTCCCTTCAACCTTTCAGTTCCTGAACCAACCGGCAGAACCCTAATCTCCGCCTCAGTACTGCAGTACTATGAGCACTTTGCATCCAATAGAAATGGTATTGTTCGAATTGTTCGTTCTCGTAAAAATTGTGTATACATTTCTACAAGATGGCGTCACTGAACTACACGACCAACAAAAACGTCCTGCAGACAGTTCACAGAGCAACTTCTCTTACTTCTTTCAAATGTCTTTCTGCTACGAAGCTGCATGTGATTGGAACCTGTGATTTACACTTTGACGATGTGTTTTGTACGAAACTCCGTGCGGTTGGAACCTGTGATTTACATTCTGATGGTGTGTTCTGGGACGATTGAGCAATCTGGTGTTGGATGAGGTTTGGAGTGGGTGTGTGTGTGGGGCCTGGGGGCCTGATAGCCTGGAGACCGGGAGCAAGCCCACGATCGACCCCCATTGCTTCTCTCCGATTGAGATGTCGAGGGCACAAGTTCCATTGCTTCTCTCTGATTCGAGGCATCGAGGATGGAAGCACATATTCGAATCCATTGCTTCTCCCCGACTAAGGTGTCGAGGGTGTGAGCACACGATCAACTCCATTGCTTCTCTCCGATTGAGGCACTGATCAAGGGTGAAGTCGATGAGGAAGGGCAGGCGTTCAGTGCCATCTTCCCACGTTTAACCGGTCTTCCTCTCCCTCGTGCTCACTGCTGTCGAAGGAAAGTGCAGCACGTTGCCAGGATTGATTGGTTTTGAGGGACTTTGAGGTTCATGTAGCATGTGTTCTTGGGGTCTGCTTACTCCTTTGTTTGCTGTTTTTGAGCGGTTTGATCGACGTGGGCTGGGGTGCTTTGTTGAGGAATGGCTCAGTGGCCTGCAGTGGGCTAGCAGCACGGGGCTGAACCGAATACTACCGTGCTCCTGGATTGATGTTTGTGTCGTTCAATCGCCTTTTGCCGTTGGAACAGTTTGTTCTTTTTTCACTTGTTGGGCGTTTGGTGCTTTCGTTGACGGGTTCCACAGTGTTTCTGAATCTTTATGTTTTTTTTCTTGTGAATGCTGCTTATCTGATGAGACTGCAAACAAATTTTCCATTTGCAGCTGTGCTCACATGGACCATAGACTCCACTCTGGCTCTTATCACTGACGTATGTTGTAAATTTATTGTTTTGTGCCAGTAGTACAGCATGGTTTAATGTCACTTCCAGTCCAAAGAGTAAGGGAGATGATCTGACACAGCACTCCTCAGTGCACAGTGCAATAGTACCATAAATTACAACAATAATTATGCTTTCAAAATGGCCTGGGCAAGGTTGTATGGAAGACCAGCAGTCGCCCATGCTGCAAGTCTCCCCTCTCCACGACACCGTTGTTGTCCAAGGGAAGGGCACTAGGGCCGATACAAAATGAATAAGTAGAGCACAATAGCAAGGCAGTGTTCAGGAGTCAGATGGCGGAGGGGAAGAGGCTGTTTGAAAACATTGTGTCTGTGTTTCAAGCGCCTGGTAGCAATGAGAATTGCGGATGGCCCAGGTGATGGGGGTCCTTAATGATGGATGCTGCCCTTTCGAGGGCATTGCCTTTTGAAGATGCCCTCGATCATGGAGGGGCCAGTACCCGTGATGGAGCTAGCTGAGTCTACAAACCTCTGCCATTTTTACCGAACCCGTGCGGCAGCCCTTCCATACCAGACGGTGATGAAGGGGCAGTCCTAGACAGGTGGGCACACTTACCCCTCAGCAGGGTGAGAAACATTCCCTTGTAGATTCCCGGGATTCCAGAGTGCCGATACAACTTCCTGACGCAGTCACTGGGGCCCGTGTACATCCGCTGGGATCCGCTCTGGACCTGAAGTTGGTGGGGGGGGGGGATTAAAATCCTCAGTGATTGAGTGGTGACCCAGTGGGAGCCTGTGGAATGGGCAGACAGTCCTCTCCCCCACACCCCCGACACCCGAGGAGTAAGGGGGGGGGGGGCTGCAGATGTCCGGCAGGGGACTCAGTGAAGGAATGGGGTAATTCTGCGGGGGGGTGGACATCCAAGTGAGCGAGTGAGGGAAAACCCTAAGAGGTTGGGGAATGGATGGCTCATGATGACAGAGAGAGACCCCCAAATTAGTCACCGTCGGTGGATCTTTGGAAGGTTGTGTTGTAACTTTACTTGTGCTTATGTATGTATGGTGCCCTTAAATGTCCCTAATGAATCTGCCTCTACCACCACCCCTGGCAGCATGTTCCACACACCCACAGCTCTCTGCGACAAAAACATACCTCTAACCTCCTTCCCCCACACCATACTTGCCTCCAGTCACCTTTAAGTTGCGTCTCCTAGTATTAGACAAAGTCTCTGGCGGTCCACTCGATCTAGCATCTTGACATTGACAAAACGTACCATCGTGAACGGTTGTGATGCTTTGCTCCCAGATGAGCTCAACGCTTTTTATACACAGCTGGAGAGGGAAAATATAAAACCACACCCCTGCGAATCCTTGCAGCATCGCGTGGCCCTTGTTTCGGAGGCCCACGTCAACATCTTTCGAGGGGGGTGAACCCTCGAAAGGCATCATCGGGCCCTGATGGTGTATCTGGTAGGGCACTGAAAACCTGTGCCAACCAACTGGCGGGAGTGTTCAAAGACATCTTCAATCTCTCATTGCTACGTCCACACTAGACCGGATAATTTTGAAAACGCCGGTTTCACGTAAAAACGATAGGCGTCCACACCAGGCAGTTTTGAAAATACCTTCGTCCACATTAAAATGAGTATTTGGGTGAATCTCCTACTGGGCATGCGCAGGACACATCTACAGAAAACAAGCGAAGAGGAAACGGTAGACTTGGTGCGCGTTTGTTCAGTTACAGACTGGAAAAACTTAAAAGGAAA
Organism: Mobula birostris; assembly: GCF_030028105.1. Lineage (NCBI taxonomy): Eukaryota > Metazoa > Chordata > Chondrichthyes > Myliobatiformes > Myliobatidae > Mobula > Mobula birostris. The sequence goes on along the minus strand of NW_027274257.1, from coordinate 88,041 downwards.
TTGCCAAATGACGGACAGCTGTTGGCTCTCACGCAGGAGGACTTAAAACTAAACAAAAACAAATACCGGAGCGTATGGAGGCAACTGACAGGGAGTTCGCGGACAGTATGACCTGGCTGACGACCAACACTGGAAAAACTGACTAACTCTGTTGAGGAGGAATTTGCAATGATGAGGAATATGATGGCTCCCCGCCCCCCACCACCCAGTACTCTTCACCACCAGAATACCAGCCTCACAGCCACTACATGCAGACACACAGACCCCCGGGTGGCCCCACCAACATCTTCCCCACTCCCACAGAGGGGTCACCCCGGAAACATTTCCTACAGCCACAGTCTCTTCACCGATGAAAGGGACGACAGGTTTTTTAAAACCTCTGGTTACCCCATACACGCTACAACGCCCAACCGGCGTTTTCAGATTTAAACACTCTGGAGGGCGTTTTAGAAAAGCACCGTTTTCGGGGGAGGAAAACGCCGTTTCAGTGTGGACGGAGGGTCAAAACGAAGACAAAAAGCTTTGGTTACGGACTTATCCGGTCTAGTGTGGACTTGGCCGGAGTTTCCTACCTGTTTCAAAAGGGTGATAATCATACCAGTGGCCAAGAAAAGCAGGGTGAGCTGCCTCAGTGACTATTCTCCGGTGCCACTCACACCTACTGTGATGAAGTGCTTTGAGAGGATCAACTCCTGCCTAAGCGAGGACGTGGACCCACTGCAGTTTGCCGATCGCCACAATAGGTCTGCATGGACGCAATCTCACCTGGACAATAGCGGTCAGGCTGGGTTTTCTTTATTATTGATTACAGCTTAGCATTCATCACCTTCATCCCCTCAGTTCCAAAGCTCCAAAACCTGGGCCTCTGTACCTCCCTCTGCAACTGCATTCTTGCCTTCCTCACCAGGAGACCACAGCCTGCATACTGGAGACAACATCTCCTCCTCGCTGCCAACCAACACTGGCACCCACAGGGGTGTGTGCTTAGCCCACCGCTCTTCTCTCTCTGCACCCGTGACAGTGCAACCAGGCACAGCTCATCTATAAATTTGTTGACGACACACCTACTGTGGGCAGAATTTCAGAGGGCGACGAGCGGCCGTACAGGAGTGAGCTAGATCAGCTGGTTAAGTGGTATTGCAACAACAACCTTGCACTCAGCGTCAGTAAAACCATGGAAGTGATGGTGGACTTCTGGAAGGGGCAAGTCGAGGGAACACACACCAGTCCTCGTTGAGGGGTCAGCCGTGGAAAGGGGGAGCAGTTTCAAGTTCCTGGGTGTCAACATCTCTGAGAATCTCTCCTAAGCGAACATATTGATGTGATTTTGTAGGATGCACGACAGCGGCTATAATTTTTTCTGATCCTGCACAGTGGCCTCTCCACAGCAGTTGGTAATGCAGCCAGTTAGAATGCTCTCCTTGGTACATCTGTAGGAACTTGCCAGTTTTTGGTGGCGTACAAAAATCTCTTCAAACTCTTAATGAAATATAGCTGCTGTCATGCCTCCTACGTAATGGCATCAATCTGTTCACTCGGGATACATCATCAGAAATACTGACACTGCTATCACTCAACCTATCCTTATAAGACACGCTCTCTAATCCAGGCAGCATCCCGGTGAATCTCCTCTGCACCCTCCCTAAAGCTTCCACATCCTCCTTCTAGTGAGGTGATGAGAACTGAGCACAACACTCCAAGTGCAGTCTGACCAGCTCTAACATTACCTCACGGCTCTTGAACTCAGTCTCTCCACTAACGAAGGCCAACACACTGCACAGCTTTGCAACCACTCCATCAACTTGCAAGAGATCTACTGGCAAGATCTGAGGGGCAATACATTTTTTTTTACGCGGAGAGCGCAGAGATGGAGGAATCTGATAGTCACGACATTTGAGAGGCATTTCAACAGACAAGTAGGCCAAGCGTGGAGGGAAACGGACAAGATCCAAGCCATGGGAGCCGCCTAACTCGGTAAGTTGGTTCAACCTTTGCACGTTTACCGAGATACAGTGGAAAACTTTGTTGTGGACACCGTCTATACAGATCAGTTCGATAAACTGAAGTGATAGGAGAGAATGGAATATAGAATTCAGAATACAGTATTATGGCGTGGCGTGGGGGGAGGGGAGGGCGGGTGACATGGTGCAAGGAGACAGCACGGCGCGGGTTGGGGGCACAGAGTAGCTGGTACAGTGCGGGTTGGCGGTCAATGATGAGTAAACGGTCAGGATCTAGTGGGGCTGAAGAGCCTGGTTGTGTGAACTCCCAACATCAGCTGTGCCTGGGGTTTGACATCTCATCTACGCCAGCTCGGGAGGGGGAGGGGGGTGGAAATTCCCAGCTGGAGACGCAGGCAGCAGGTGGAGGGAAGAGGCTGGTGGGCCAGAATCCGGGGAATGTGTGAGTTCCCACCTGGAGCAGGCACTTTATCCTTTCCACGGGCGTGAGGATTGCTGAGCTGAAAACTCCAGACAGGACACCGGCACGGAACAACTGAGAATACCTGTAGCAGGGTGGGGGGGGTGAGGGGCAGAGGAGCAGTGGGAGGAAAAGGGAAGGGGAAGAGAGAGGAGCTTGAGGGGAAGGGAGGGGAGAGATGGAGGGTGAGGGAGGGGAGGGAAGGGGAAAGATGGAGGGAAAGGGAGGGGAGGGAAAGGGAGGGGAGGGAAGGGGAGAGGTGGCGGGGAAGGGAGGGGAGGGAAGGAGAAAGATGGAGGGTGAGAGAGGGGAGGGAAGGGGAAAGATGGAGGGTGAGGGAGGGGAGGGAAGGGGAAAGATGGAGGGTGAGGGAGGGGATGGAAGGGGAGAGATGGAAGGTGAGGGAGAGGAGGGAAGGGAAGGGGAGAGATGGTGGGGGAGGGAGCAGAAGAGGAGAGATGGAGGGTGGGGGGAGGGAAGGGGAGAGATGGTGGGGGAGGGAGCAGAAGAGGAGAGATGGAGGGTGGGGGGAGGGAAGGGGAGAGATGGAGGGTGGGGGAGAGGGAAGGGGAGAGATGGAGGGTGAGGGGGGAGGGAAGGGGAGAGATGGAGGGTGAGGGGGAGGGAAGGGGAGAGACGGAGGGGAAGGGAGGGGAGAGAAGGGGAGAGATGGAGGGTGAGGGAGAGAGTAAGAGGGGAAGAGGATGGAGAGGGAGGGTGTAAGGAGGAAGACAAACAGAAGGAATGAGGAAGAGAGTTATTTTCCTCAGAACCTCCCTCGGTGCCTCTCCTACAGTGTGGCACTCCCAATTAACATGTGCTGCTCTTCCCACCATGAAATGGCACCATTCAGCCCATCAAAGCTGTTCTGGCCCACAGAGGAAAAAAGCCAACCCTGTCCCTTCCTGGTTCCCTGCTGGGCTGGGTAATTCGTAACGCGGTTCCCCCGTTCCATTCCTTCCCCAAGGTAGACCCTACACCCCCGGTATTCTCAATACCGTTCGCATCCTCTGGATATCCCTGGCTCCAATCCTTGCGTTGTACCCTCTCCTTCAGATATCCCTGCTGCCATTCCTACCCCTGAGTAATCCCGGCACAGTCTCCCCTGCATGTTCCCAGCATCATTCCTTACGGACACTCCCGCCAGTGATCTCCGCCCTGCGCCGGATACTCACGTCAGCGGCTCCCCCGGGTGTGTCTGCTGCAGCTTCTTTCCCACGCCGAATCCGAAGAAACCGACAGCCATGACCGGAGTGATGGCCAGGATGGGGGCTCCCATCCCCCGGTACAGACCCAGCACCCCCTGTGGATTGGGGGGCATGTGGTACAGGGAGAGGGGAAGAGGAGAGAGAAAGGGGAGGGAGGGGAAAGGGGGAGGGAGAGAGAGGGAGAGAGTTTAGCACCAGTGACATACTGCTGTCGGGGAGGAAGGGGGTTGAGGGGAGACCTGGGGATGGGGGAGGAGAGTACGAATCCCCAACCCTCTCCACTACACCCCCACACCACTGATACTGGGAAACATCCCCTTGAGGACTGTGGCCTGGGGGTGGTGAGGATGGGAGGGGCAGGGGGATAGAGGGAGGGGTAGGTGAAGGAGTGAGGGGAGACAGAGAGGGGAGAGAGAAGGTCAGAGGGGGAGAGAGGGAGGGAGGTAGGCAGGGAAAGAAGGAGAGAGAGAGGGAGAGAGTGGGGCGAGAGGGAGGGAGGGAGAGAGTGTGAAGAAGGGAGCGAGTGATTGAGTGGGAAAGAGGGAGGGAGTGGATAGAGGGAGAGGGGAAGACTGAGAACAAGGGAGAAGGGGAGGGAGGGTGTGGGGGAGTGGACTGGGAGGGGTTTGAGGGGAGGGGGAGATGGGGTGAGGGAGAGGAGGACGGAGCTGTGGGTGGGGAGATGAGGTGGGAGGTGGGAGAGTGGTGGGGATGAGACGGGGAGGGAGACAAGGGAGGACAGGACAGGGTCTCTTACCTCCTTGGCGATGGTTTTCCTCAAACAGTCAATGGCGCCACTGTAGAGCTGCCTGTGTCCTGGGGCAGGAGGAGGCTGAGTCTGCAAACAGACCTACCGGCCAGAGAATTAGAAGCAGCGAGAAATGGAGGCCCTGTCCCAGCACCATGTCATTCTGCTCTCTCCATCCAAAAGCACCGGCTTACAGGTGGTGTGGAGGGGAAATCACAGAGATGGGGAGGGGTGTAGGGGAGGGAGGGGAAATCACAGAGATGGGGAGGGGTGTAGGGGAGGGAGGGGTCACAGAGATGGGGAGGGGTGTAGGGGAGGGAGGGGTCACAGAGATGGGAGGGGTGTAGGGGAGGGAAGGAAATCACAGAGATGGGGAGGGGTGTAGGGGAGGGAGGGGAAATCACAGAGATGGGGAGGGGTGTAGGGGAGGGAGGGGAAATCACAGAGATGGGGAGGGGTGTAGGGGAGGGAGGGGTCACAGAGAAGGGGAGAGGTGTAGGGGAGGGAAGGGAAATCACAGAGATGGGGAGGGGTGTAGGGGAGGGAGGGGAAATCACAGAGATGGGGAGGGGTGTAGGGGAGGGAGGGGAAATCACAGAGAGGGGGAGGGGTGTAGGGGAGGGAGGGGAAATTACAGAGATGGGGAGGGTGTAGGGGAGGGAGGGGAAATCACAGAGATGGGGAGGGGTGTAGGGGAGGAGGGGAAATCACAGAGATGGGGAGGGGTGTAGGGGAGGGAGGGGTCACAGAGATGGGGAGGGGTGTAGGGGAGGGAGGGGAAATCACAGAGATGGGGAGGGGTGTAGGGGAGGGAGGGGAAATCACAGAGATGGGGAGGGTGTAGGGGAGGGAGGGGAAATCACAGAGATGGGGAGGGGGTGTAGAGGAGGGAGGGGAAATCACAGAGATGGGGAGGGGTGTAGGGGAGGGAGGGGAAATCACAGAGATGGGTAGGAGTGTAGGGGAGGGAGGGGATATCACAGAGATGGGGAGGGGTGTAGAGGAGGGAGGGGAAATCACAGAGATTGGGAGGGGTGTCGGGGAGGGAGGGGAAATCACAGAGATTGCGAGGGTGTCGGGGAGGGAGGGGAAATCACAGAGATGGGGAGGGGTGTAGGGGAGGGAGGGGAAATCACAGAGATGGAGAGGGGTGTAGGGGAGGGGAGGGGAAATCACAGAGATGGGGAGGGGTGTAGGGGAGGGAGGGGAAATCACAGAGATGAGGACGGGTGTAGGGGAGGGAGGGGAAATCACAGAGATGGGGAGGGTTGTAGGGGAGGGAGGGGAAATCACAGAGATGGGGAGGGGTGTAGGGGAGGGAGGGGAGATCACAGAGATGGGGAGGGGTGTAGAGGAGGGAGGGGAGATCACAGAGATGGGGAGGGTGTAGGGGAGGGAGGGGAAATCACAGAGATGGGGAGCGATGGGAAATCACAGAGATGGGGAGGGGTGTAGGGGAGGGAGGGGAAATCACAGGGATGGGGAGGGGTGTAGGGGAGGGAGGGGAAATCACAGAGATGGGGAGGAGTGTAGGGGAGGGAGGGGTCACAGGGATGGGGAGGGGTGTAGGGGAGGGAGGGGAAATCACAGAGATGGGGAGGAGTGTAGGGGAGGGAGGGGAAATCACAGAGATGGGGAGGGGTGTAGGGGAGGGAGGGGAAATCACAGAGATGGGGAGGGGTGTAGGGGAGGGAGAGGAAATCACAGAGATGGGAGGGGTGTAGGGGAGGGAGGGGTCACAGAGAAGGGGAGGGGTGTAGGGGAGGGAGGGGAAATCACAGAGATGGGGAGGGGTGTAGGGGAGGGAGGGGAAATCACAGAGATGGGGAGGGGTGTAGGGGAGGGAGGGGTCACAGAGATGGGGAGGGGTGTAGGGGAGGGAGGGGTCACAGAGATGGGGAGGGGTGTAGGGGAGGGAAGGGAAATCACAGAGATGGGGAGGGGTGTAGGGGAGGGAGGGGAAATCACAGAGATGGGGAGGGGTGTAGGGGAGGGAGGGGAAATCACAGAGATGGGGAGGGGTGTAGGGGAGGGAGGGGTCACAGAGAAGGGGAGAGGTGTAGGGGAGGGAAGGGAAATCACAGAGATGGGGAGGGGTGTAGGGGAGGGAGGGGAAATCACAGAGATGGGGAGGGGTGTAGGGGAGGGAGGGGAAATCACAGAGAGGGGGAGGGGTGTAGGGGAGGGAGGGGAAATTACAGAGATGGGGAGGGTGTAGGGGAGGGAGGGGAAATCACAGAGATGGGGAGGGGTGTAGGGGAGGGAGGGGAAATCACAGAGATGGGGAGGGGTGTAGGGGAGGGAGGGGTCACAGAGATGGGGAGGGGTGTAGGGGAGGGAGGGGAAATCACAGAGATGGGGAGGGGTGTAGGGGAGGGAGGGGAAATCACAGAGATGGGGAGGGGTGTAGGGGAGGGAGGGGAAATCACAGAGATGGGGAGGGGTGTAGAGGAGGGAGGGGAAATCACAGAGATGGGGAGGGGTGTAGGGGAGGGAGGGGAAATCACAGAGATGGGTAGGAGTGTAGGGGAGGGAGGGATATCACAGAGATGGGGAGGGGTGTAGAGGAGGGAGGGGAAATCACAGAGATTGGGAGGGTGTCGGGGAGGGAGGGGAAATCACAGAGATTGCGAGGGTGTCGGGGAGGGAGGGGAAATCACAGAGATGGGGAGGGGTGTAGGGGAGGGAGGGGGAAATCACAGAGATGGAGAGGGGTGTAGGGGAGGGAGGGGAAATCACAGAGATGGGGAGGGGTGTAGGGGAGGGAGGGGAAATCACAGAGATGAGGACGGGTGTAGGGGAGGGAGGGGAAATCACAGAGATGGGGAGGGTTGTAGGGGAGGGAGGGGAAATCACAGAGATGGGGAGGGGTGTAGGGGAGGGAGGGGAGATCACAGAGATGGGGAGGGGGTGTAGAGGAGGGAGGGGAGATCACAGAGATGGGGAGGGTGTAGGGGAGGGAGGGGAAATCACAGAGATGGGGAGCGATGGGAAATCACAGAGATGGGGAGGGGTGTAGGGGAGGGAGGGGAAATCACAGGGATGGGGAGGGGTGTAGGGGAGGGAGGGGAAATCACAGAGATGGGGAGGAGTGTAGGGGAGGGAGGGGTCACAGGGATGGGGAGGGGTGTAGGGGAGGGAGGGGAAATCACAGAGATGGGGAGGAGTGTAGGGGAGGGAGGGGAAATCACAGAGATGGGGAGGGTGTAGGGGAGGGAGGGGAAATCACAGAGATGGGGAGGGGTGTAGGGGAGGGAGAGGAAATCACAGAGATGGGGAGGGGTGTAGGGGAGGGAGGGGTCACAGAGAAGGGGAGGGGTGTAGGGGAGGGAGGGGAAATCACAGAGATGGGGAGGGGTGTAGGGGAGGGAGGGGAAATCACAGAGATGGGGAGGGGTGTAGGTGAGGGAGGGGTGTAGGGGAGGGAGGGGAAATCACAGAGATGGGGATGGGTGTCGGGGAGGGAGGGGAGATCACAGAGATGGGGAGGGGTGTAGGGGAGGGAGGGGAAATCAGAGATGGGGAGGGTGTAGGGGAGGGAGGGGTCACAGAGATGGGGAGGGGTGTAGGGGAGGGAGGGGAAATCACAGAGATGGGGACGGGTGTAGGGGAGGGAGGGAAATCACAGAGATGGGGAGGGGTGTAGGGGAGGGAGGGGAAATCACAGAGATGGGGGAGCGGTGTAGGGGAGGGAGGGGAAATCACAGAGATGGGGAGGGTGTAGGGGAGGGAGGGGTCACAGAGATGGGGAGGGGTGTAGGGGAGGGAGGGGAAATCACAGAGATGGGGAGCGGTGTAGGGGAGGGAGGGGAAATCACAGAGAGGGGGAGGGTGTAGGGGAGGTTTAGGGGAGGGAGGGGTCAGAGATGGGGAGGGGAAATCACAGAGATGGGGAGGGGTGTAGGGGAGGGAGGGGAAATCACAGAGATGGGGAGGGATGTAGGGGAGGGAGGGGTCACAGATTTGGGGAGGGGTGTAGGGGAGGGAGGGGTCACAGAGATGGGGAGGGGTGTAGTGGCCGGTGGGTCACAGAGATGGGGAGGGGTGTAGGGGAGGGAGTGGGTCGGGGGGTGTAGGGGAGGGAGGGGTCACAGATTTGGGGAGGGGTGTAGGGGAGGGAGGGGTCACAGATTTGGGGAGGGGTGTAGGGGAGGGATGGGGTCACAGAGATGGGGAGGGGGGTAGGGGCGGATGGGTCACAGAGATGGGAAGGAGTGTAGGGGAGGCAGTAGGTCAGGGGGTGTAGGGGAGGGAGGGGAAATCACAGAGATGGGGAGGAGTGTAGGGGAGGGAGGGGAAATCACAGAGATGGGGAGGGGTGTAGGGGAGGGAGGAGAAATAACAGAGATGGGGAGGGGTGTAGGGGAGGGAGAGGAAATCACAGAGATGGGGAGGGGTGTAGGGGAGGGAGAGGAAATCACAGAGATGGGGAGGGGTGTAGGGGAGGGAGGGGTCACAGAGATGGGGAGGGGTGTAGGGGAGGGAGGGGAAATCACAGAGATTGGGAGGGGTGTAGGGGAGGGAGGGGAAATCACAGAGATGGGGAGGGGTGTAGGGGAGGGAGGGGAAATCACAGAGATGGGGAAGGGTGTAGGGGAGGGAGGGGAAATCACAGAGATGGGGAGGGGTGTAGGAGAGGGAGGGGAATCACAGAGATAGGGAGGGGTGTAGGGGAGGGAGGGGAGATCACAGAGATGGGGAGGGGTGTAGAGGAGGGAGGGGAGATCACAGAGATGGGGAGGGGTGTAGGGGAGGGAGGGGAAATCACAGAGATGGGGAGGGGTGTAGGTGAGGGAGGGGTCACAGAGATGGGGAGGGGTGTAGGGGATGGAGGGGAAATCACAGAGATGGGGAGGGGTGTAGGGGAGGGAGTGGAAATCACAGAGATGGGGAGGGGTGTAGGGGAGGGAGGGGAAATCACAGAGATGGGGAGGGGTGTAGGGCAGGGAGGGGAAATCACAGAGATGGGGAAGGGTGTAGGGGAGGGAGGGGAAATTACAGAGATGGGGAGGGTGTAGGGGAGGGAGGGGAGATCACAGAGATGGGGAGGGGTGTAGGGGAGGGAGGGGAAATCACAGAGATGGGGAGGGGTGTAGGGGAGGGAGGGGAAATCACAGAGATGGGGAGGGATGTAGGGGAGGGAGGGGTCACAGATTTGGGGAGGGGTGTAGGGGAGGGAGGGGTCACAGAGATGGGGAGGGGTGTAGTGGCCGGTGGGTCACAGAGATGGGGAGGGGTGTAGGGGAGGGAGTGGGTCGGGGGGTGTAGGGGAGGGAGGGGTCACAGATTTGGGGAGGGTGTAGGGGAGGGAGGGGTCACAGATTTGGGGAGGGGTGTAGGGGAGGGATGGGGTCACAGAGATGGGGAGGGGGGTAGGGGCGGATGGGTCACAGAGATGGGAAGGAGTGTAGGGGAGGCAGTAGGTCAGGGGGTGTAGGGGAGGGAGGGGAAATCACAGAGATGGGGAGGAGTGTAGGGGAGGGAGGGGAAATCACAGAGATGGGGAGGGGTGTAGGGGAGGGAGGAGAAATAACAGAGATGGGGAGGGGTGTAGGGGAGGGAGAGGAAATCACAGAGATGGGGAGGGGTGTAGGGGAGGGAGAGGAAATCACAGAGATGGGGAGGGGTGTAGGGGAGGGAGGGGTCACAGAGATGGGGAGGGGTGTAGGGGAGGGAGGGGAAATCACAGAGATTGGGAGGGGTGTAGGGGAGGGAGGGGAAATCACAGAGATGGGGAGGGGTGTAGGGGAGGGAGGGGAAATCACAGAGATGGGGAAGGGTGTAGGGGAGGGAGGGGAAATCACAGAGATGGGGAGGGGTGTAGGAGAGGGAGGGGAATCACAGAGATAGGGAGGGGTGTAGGGGAGGGAGGGGAGATCACAGAGATGGGGAGGGGTGTAGAGGAGGGAGGGGAGATCACAGAGATGGGGAGGGGTGTAGGGGAGGGAGGGGAAATCACAGAGATGGGGAGGGGTGTAGGTGAGGGAGGGGTCACAGAGATGGGGAGGGGTGTAGGGGATGGAGGGGAAATCACAGAGATGGGGAGGGGTGTAGGGGAGGGAGTGGAAATCACAGAGATGGGGAGGGGTGTAGGGGAGGGAGGGGAAATCACAGAGATGGGGAGGGGTGTAGGGCAGGGAGGGGAAATCACAGAGATGGGGAAGGGTGTAGGGGAGGGAGGGGAAATTACAGAGATGGGGAGGGTGTAGGGGAGGGAGGGGAGATCACAGAGATGGGGAGGGGTGTAGGGGAGGGAGGGGAAATCACAGAGATGGGGAGGGGTGTAGGGGAGGGAGGGGAAATCACAGAGATAGGGAGGGGAAATCACAGAGATGGGGAGGGGTGTAGGGGAGGGAGGGGAAATTACAGAGATGGGGAGGGTGTAGGGGAGGGAGGGGAGATCACAGAGATGGGGAGGGGTGTAGGGGAGGGAGGGGAAATCACAGAGATGGGGAGGGTGTAGGGGAGGGAGGGGTCACAGAGATGGGGAGGGGTGTAGGGGAGGGAGGGGAAATCACAGAGATGGGGACGGGTGTAGGGGAGGGAGGGGAGATCACAGAGATGGGGAGGGGTGTAGGGGAGGGAGGGGAAATCACAGAGATGGGGAGCGGTGTAGGGGAGGGAGGGGAAATCACAGAGATGGGGAGGGTGTAGGGGAGGGAGGGGTCACAGAGATGGGGAGGGGTGTAGGGGAGGGAGGGGAAATCACAGAGATGGGGAGCGGTGTAGGGGAGGGAGGGGAAATCACAGAGAGGGGGAGGGTGTAGGGAGGTTTAGGGGAGGGAGGGGTCAGAGATGGGGAGGGGAAATCACAGAGATGGGGAGGGGAAATCACAGAGATGGGGAGGGGTGTAGGGGAGGGAGGGGAAATCACAGAGATGGGGAGGGTGTAGGGGAGGGAGGGGTCACAGAGATGGGGAGGGGGTGTAGGGGAGGGAGGGGAAATCACAGAGATGGGGACGGGTGTAGGGGAGGGAGGGGAAATCACAGAGATGGGGAGGGGTGTAGGGGAGGGAGGGGAAATCACAGAGATGGGAGCGGTGTAGGGGAGGGAGGGGAAATCACAGAGATGGGGAGGGTGTAGGGGAGGGAGGGGTCACAGAGATGGGGAGGGGTGTAGGGGAGGGAGGGGAAATCACAGAGATGGGGAGCGGTGTAGGGGAGGGAGGGGAAATCACAGAGAGGGGGAGGGTGTAGGGGAGGTTTAGGGGAGGGAGGGGTCAGAGATGGGGAGGGGAAATCACAGAGATGGGGAGGGGTGTAGGGGAGGGAGGGGAAATCACAGAGATGGGGAGGAATGTAGGGGAGGGAGGGGTCACAGATTTGGGGAGGGGTGTAGGGGAGGGAGGGGTCACAGAGATGGGGAGGGGTGTAGTGGCTGGTGGGTCACAGAGATGGGGAGGGGTGTAGGGGAGGGAGTGGGTCGGGGGGGTGTAGGGGAGGGAGGGGGTCACAGAGATGGGGAGGGGTGTAGGAGAGGGAGGGGAAATCACAGAGATGGGGAGGGGTGTAGGGGAGGGAGGGGAAATCACAGAGATGGGGAGGGGTGTAGGGGAGGGAGGGGTCACAGATTTGGGGAGGGGTGTATGGGAGGGAGGGGTCACAGATTTGGGGAGGGGTGTAGGGGAGGGATGGGGTCACAGAGATGGGGAGGGGGGTAGGGGCGGGTGGGTCACAGAGATGGGAAGGAGTGTCGGGGAGGCAGTAGGTCAGGGGGTGTAGGGGAGGGAGGGGAAATCACAGAGATGGGGAGGAGTGTAGGGGAGGGAGGGGAAATCACAGAGATGGGGAGGGGTGTAGGGGAGGGAGGAGAAATAACAGAGATGGGGAGGGGTGTAGGGGAGGGAGAGGAAATCACAGAGATGGGGAGGGGTGTAGGGGAGGGAGAGGAAATCACAGAGATGGGGAGGGGTGTAGGGGAGGGAGGGGTCACAGAGATGGGGAGGGGTGTAGGGGAGGGAGGGGAAATCACAGAGATTGGGAGGGGTGTAGGGGAGGGAGGGGAAATCACAGAGATGGGGAGGGGTGTAGGGGAGGGAGGGGAAATCACAGAGATGGGGAAGGGTGTAGGGGAGGGAGGGGAAATCACAGAGATGGGGAGGGGTGTAGGAGAGGGAGGGGAATCACAGAGATGGGGAGGGGTGTAGGGGAGGGAGGGGAGATCACAGAGATGGGGAGGGGGTGTAGAGGAGGGAGGGGAGATCACAGAGATGGGGAGGGGTGTAGGGGTGGGAGGGGAAATCACAGAGATGGGGAGGGTGTAGGGGAGGGAGGAGAAATCACAGAGATGGGGAGGGGTGTAGGGGAGGGAGGGGATATCACAGAGATGGGGAGGGGTGTAGAGGAGGGAGGGGAAATCACAGAGATTGGGAGGGTGTCGGGGAGGGAGGGGAAATCACAGAGATGGGGAGGGGTGTAGGGGAGGGAGGGGAAATCACAGAGATGGAGAGGGGTGTAGGGGAGGGAGGGGAAATCACAGAGATGGGGAGGGGTGTAGGGGAGGGAGGGGAAATCACAGAGATGAGGACGGGGTGTAGGGGAGGGAGGGGAAATCACAGAGATGGGGAGGGCTGTAGGGGAGGGAGAGGAAATCACAGAGATGGGGAGGGGTGTAGGGGAGGGAGAGGTCACAGAGAAGGGGAGGGGTGTAGGGGAGGGAGGGGAAATCACAGAGATGGGGAGGGGTGTAGGGGAGGGAGGGGAAATCACAGAGATGGGGAGGGGTGTAGGGGAGGGAGGGGAAATCACAGAGATGGGGAGGGGTGTAGGGGAGGGAGGGGAAATTACAGAGATGGGGAGGGTGTAGGGGAGGGAGGGGAGATCACAGAGATGGGGAAGGGTGTAGGGGAGGGAGGGGAAATCACAGAGATGGGGAGGGTGTAGGGGAGGGAGGGGTCACAGAGATGGGGAGGGGTGTAGGGGAGGGAGGGGAAATCACAGAGATGGGGACGGGTGTCGGGGAGGGAGGGGAGATCACAGAGATGGGGAGGGGTGTAGGGGAGGGAGGGGAAATCACAGAGATGGGGAGGGTGTAGGGGAGGGAGGGGTCACAGAGATGGGGAGGGGTGTAGGGGAGGGAGGGGAAATCACAGAGATGGGGAGGGGAAATCACAGAGATGGGGAGGGGTGTAGGGGAGGGAGGGGAAATCACAGAGATGGGGAGGAATGTAGGGGAGGGAGGGGTCACAGATTTGGGGAGGGGTGTAGGGGAGGGAGGGGTCACAGAGATGGGGAGGGGTGTAGTGGCGGGTGGGTCACAGAGATGGGGAGGGGTGTAGGGGAGGGAGGGGTCACAGAGATGGGGAGGGGTGTAGGAGAGGGAGGGGAAATCACAGAGATGGGGAGGGGTGTAGGGGAGGGAGGGGAAATCACAGAGATGGGGAGGGGTGTAGGGGAGGGAGGGGAAATCACAGAGATGGAGAGGGGTGTAGGGGAGGGAGGGGTCACAGATTTGGGGAGGGGTGTAGGGGAGGGATGGGGTCACAGAGATGGGGAGGGGGGTAGGGGCGGGTGGGTCACAGAGATGGGGAGGGGTGTAGGGGAGGGAGTGGGTCGGGGGGTGTAGGGGAGGGAGGGGTCACAGAGATGGGGAGGGGTGTAGGAGAGGGAGGGGAAATCACAGAGATGGGGAGGGGTGTAGGGGAGGGAGGGGAAATCACAGAGATGGAGAGGGGTGTAGGGGAGGGATGGGGTCACAGAGATGGGGAGGGGGGGTAGGGGCGGGTGGGTCACAGAGATGGGAAGGAGTGTAGGGGAGGGAGTAGGTCAGGGGGTGTAGGGGAGGGAGGGGAAATCACAGAGATGGGGAGGAGTGTAGGGGAGGGAGGGGAAATCACAGAGATGGGGAGGGGTGTAGGGGAGGGAGGAGAAATCACAGAGAATGGGAGGGGTGTAGGGGAGGGAGAGGAAATCACAGCGATGGGGAGGGGTGTAGGGGAGGGAGGGGTCACAGAGATGGGGAGGGGTGTAGGGGAGGGAGGGGAAATCACAGAGATGGGGAGGGGTGTAGGGGAGGCAGGGGAAATCACAGAGATGGGGAGGGGTGTAGGGGAGGGAGGGGAAATCACAGAGATGGGGAGGGGTGTAGGGGAGGGAGGGGAAATTACAGAGATGGGGAGGGTGTAGGGGAGGGAGGGGAGATCACAGAGATGGGGAGGAGTGTAGGGGAGGGAGGGGAAATCACAGAGATGGGGAGGGTGTAGGGGAGGGAGGGGTCACAGAGATGGGGAGGGGTGTAGGGGAGGGAGGGGAAATCACAGAGATGGGGACGGGTGTCGGGGAGGGAGGGGAGATCACAGAGATGGGGAGGGGTGTAGGGGAGGGAGGGGTCACAGATTTGGGGAGGGGTGTAGGGGAGGGAGGGGTCACAGAGATGGGGAGGGGTGTAGTGGCGGGTGGGTCACAGAGATGGGGAGGGGTGTAGGGGAGGGAGGGGTCACAGAGATGGGGAGGGGTGTAGGAGAGGGAGGGGAAATCACAGAGATGGGGAGGGGTGTAGGGGAGGGAGGGGAAATCACAGAGATGGGGAGGGAGGGGAAATCACAGAGATGGAGAGGGGTGTAGGGGAGGGAGGGGTCACAGATTTGGGGAGGGGTGTAGGGGAGGGATGGGGTCACAGAGATGGGGAGGGGGGTAGGGGCGGGTGGGTCACAGAGATGGGGAGGGGTGTAGGGGAGGGAGTGGGTCGGGGGGTGTAGGGGAGGGAGGGGTCACAGAGATGGGGAGGGGTGTAGGAGAGGGAGGGGAAATCACAGAGATGGGGAGGGGTGTAGGGGAGGGAGGGGAAATCACAGAGATGGAGAGGGGTGTAGGGGAGGGAGGGGTCACAGATTTGGGGAGGGGTGTAGGGGAGGGATGGGGTCACAGAGATGGGGAGGGGGGTAGGGGCGGGTGGGTCACAGAGATGGGAAGGAGTGTAGGGGAGGGAGTAGGTCAGGGGGTGTAGGGGAGGGAGGGGAAATCACAGAGATGGGGAGGAGTGTAGGGGAGGGAGGGGAAATCACAGAGATGGGGAGGGGTGTAGGGGAGGGAGGAGAAATCACAGAGATGGGGAGGGGTGTAGGGGAGGGAGAGGAAATCACAGCGATGGGGAGGGGTGTAGGGGAGGGAGGGGTCACAGAGATGGGGAGGGGTGTAGGGGAGGGAGGGGAAATCACAGAGATGGGGAGGGGTGTAGGGGAGGGAGGGGAAATCACAGAGATGGGGAGGGGTGTAGGGGAGGGAGGGGAAATCACAGAGATGGGGAGGGGTGTAGGGGAGGGAGGGGAAATCACAGAGATGGGGAAGGGTGTAGGGGAGGGAGGGGAAATCACAGAGATGGGGAGGGGTGTAGGGGAGGGAGGGGAATCACAGAGATGGGGAGGGGTGTAGGGGAGGGAGGGGTCACAGATTTGGGGAGGGGTGTAGGGGAGGGAGGGGGTCACAGAGATGGGGAGGGGGGTAGGGGCAGGTGGGTCACAGAGATGGGGAGGAGTGTAGGGGAGGGAGTAGGTCAGGGGGTGTAGGGGAGGGAGGGGTCACAGAGATGGGGAGGGGTGTAGGGGAGGGAGTGGTCACAGATTTGGGGAGGGAGGTGGTCACAGAGATGGGGAGGGGTGTAGTGGAGGGAGGGGTCACAGAGATGGGGAGGGGGGTCACAGATTTAGGGAGAGGTGTAATGGAGGGAGGGGTCACAGAGATGGGGAGGGGTGTAGGGGAGGAGGGGTCACAGATTTGGGGAGGGGTGTAGGGGAGGGAGGGGGTCACAGAGATGGGGAGGGGGGTAGGGGCAGGTGGGTCACAGAGATGGGGAGGAGTGTAGGGGAGGGAGTAGGTCAGGGGGTGTACGGGAGGGAGGGGTCACAGAGATGGGGAGGGGTGTAGGGGAGGGAGGGGTCACAGATTTGGGGAGGGAGGTGGTCACAGAGATGGGGAGGGGTGTAGTGGAGGGAGGGGTCACAGAGATGGGGAGGGGGGTCACAGATTTAGGGAGAGGTGTAATGGAGGGTCACAGAGATGGGGAGGGGTGTAGGGGAGGAGGGGTCACAGATTTGGGGAGGGGTGTAGGGGAGGGAGGGGTCACAGAGATGGGGAGGAGTGTAGGGGAGGAGGGGTCACAGATTTGTGGAGGGGTCACAGAGATGGGGAGGGGTGTAGGGGAGGGAGGGATCACAGAGATGGGGAGGGGTGTAGGGGAGGGAGGGGAAATCACAGAGATGGGGAGGGGTGTAGGGGAGGGAGGGGAAATCACAGAGATTGGGAGGGGTGTAGGGGAGGGAGGGGAAATCACAGAGATGGGGAGGGGTGTAGGGGAGGAGGGGTCACAGATTTGGGGAGGGGTGTAGGGGAGGGAGGGGTCACAGAGATGGGGAGGAGTGTAGGGGTGGAGGGGTCACAGATTTGTGGAGGGGTCACAGAGATGGGGAGGGGTGTAGGGGAGGGAGGGATCACAGAGATGGGGAGGGGTGTAGGGGAGGGAGGGGAAATCACAGAGATGGGGAGGGGTGTAGGGGAGGGAGGGGAAATCACAGAGATGGGGAGGGGTGTAGGGGAGGGAGGGGAAATCACAGAGATGGGGAGGGGTGTAGGGGAGGGAGGGGTCACAGAGATGGGGAGGGGTGTAGGGGAGGGAGGGGTCACAGATTTGGGGAGGGGTGTAGGGGAGGGAGGTGGTCACAGAGATTGGGAGGGGTGTAGTGGAGGGAGGGGTCACAGAGATGGGGAGGGGTGTAGGGGAGGAGGGGTCACAGAGATGGGGAGGGGTGTAGGGGAGGGAGGGGTCACAGATTTGGGGAGGGGTGTAGGGGAGGGAGGGGTCACAGAGATGGGGACGGGTTGTAGGGGAGGGAGGGGAAATCACAGAGATGGGGAGGGGTGTAGGGGAGGGAGGGGTCACAGAGATGGGGAGGGGTGTAGGCGAGGGAGGGGTCACAGAGAGAGATGAGGAGGAGTGTCGTGGCCAGAGGGGGTGACTGAGATGGGGAGGAGGTGGTCAGTGGCAGTGTGAGTCTGTTCTCCTCCTCGCTCCCCATGTTCAACATCCTCGGCAGGTTTGTTGGGAGCTGTTGTCCCGTGGAGGAGGTGAGGTAGGGGCGCCGGGGGAGGAGGAGAGAGTGTGTGGGAGATCTGGACATGGTCCTTCAGTTGTACAGAGGTCAGGGGGCTGGAAGGAGAGCTGGATGAATGGAGATATGTGGTGTAGGTTTGAGCAGAGAAAAGCAATGTTGTTGAGTGTGGTGTCCCGGTCAAACACACACATTCACAAATTCACAGACACACACATGGAAACTCACACAGACACACACACACTCACATGGACACACACACAAACTCACATGGACACACACAGAGAAACTCACACAGACATACTTACAAATTCACAGACACACACAGGAACTCACAGACACACACAGAGAAACTCACACAGACACATACACTCACAAATTCACAAGGACACATACACAGAAACTCACACACACAATCACACACTCACAGAAACTCACATAAACACTCACACTCACTGAAACTTACAGACATGCTCAAAAACTCACAGACCAACACACACTCACAGAAACTCACGTAGACACTCAGAAACTGACAGTCACTCACACTCTCACATATACAGAGACACACTTCGCAAACTCAAACACAGACGTGCTCAAAAACTCAGACCAACACACACTCACAGAAACTCACACACTGACAAACTCACATAGACCCACACTCACAAACACAAATAGATACACTCACAAACTCATACAAACACTCTCATATACACTCACACATACTCCCATAGACAGACACTCAAGCAAAAACAGACACACTCAGAAATTCAGACACACTCACACAGAAACTCACAGACACAAACTCAGAGACACACAGACACACTCACAAACTCACACGCACACAGACACACATACACTCACAAACTCACAGAAACTCAGACATACACACACTCATAAACACACACAGAAACTCAGAGAGACACACACTCACACAGAGAAATTCACGCGCACACACACGCACTCACAAACGCACAGAGAAACTCACAAACCCACAGCCACACCCAAACACTCACACGCCAACTGACAAACTCACACAGACACAGAGACACTCACAAACTCACACAGACACAGAAACACTCACAAAGACATCCGTGGCTGAAAGAAGGCCAAAGTTGGGAGCTTAACATCAAAGAATGTACTTTGTATGGAAAGGACAGGCAGGAAGGCATAGGCGGTGGTGTGGCTCTGTTGGTAAGAGATGGAATTACATCATTAGAAAGAGGTGACATAGGGTCAGAGAATGGTGAATCTCTGTGGGTGGAGTTAAGAAACTGCAAGGGTGAAAAAAACATTTTGGGAGTCATATATAAACCTCCAAGTAGTAGCCAAGATGAGGGGTTGAGATTGCAAAGGGAGCTAGAAAATGCATGTATGTCACAATTGTTTTGTGGGACTTCAATATGCAAGGGGATTGGGAAAATTAGGTTGATGTCGGATCTCAATGGAGGGAATTTGTTGAATGCCTACAAGATGGCTTTTTAGAGCAGCTCGTGCTTGAGCCTACTCGGGGAAAGGCCATCTTAGGTTGGGTGTTGTGTAATTACCCAGATCTTATTAGGGAGTTTGCTGTAAAGGAGGCGCAGTGATCATAATATGATTGCATTCATACTGCAATTTGAGAGGTAGAAGCACAAGTTACATGTATCAGTATGGCAATGGAATAAAGGGAATTACAGAGGGATGAGAGAGGAGCTTGCCCAGGTGGATTGGAGGAGGACTGGTGGGGATGACGGCAGAGCAGAGATGGCTGAAGTTTTTGGAAATAGTTCACGAGGCGCAAGCTAGATACGTCCCACAGAGGAAGAAGTTCTCAAAGGGCAAGAGTAGGCAACTGTGACTGACAAAAGAAGGAATGCATAAAAACCAAGGAAAGAGCATGCAAGGTAGCAAAAGTGAATGGGAAGTTGGATGGTTGGTAAGTTTTTAAAATCCAACAAAAGGCAACTAAAAAAGCTCTAAGAAGGGAAAAGATGAATTATGAAGGCAGACAAGCTAATAATATAAAGCAGGATAACAAAAGTTTTTTCAGTTATATAAAAGGTAAAGGGTGGTGAGAGTTGATATTGGACCACCGGAAAGTGATGCTGGTGAGGTAGTAATGGGGGACAAAAAATGGCAGATGAACTTAATGGGTACTTTGCATCAGTCTTCACTGTGGAAGATGCTATCTGAATGCCAGAGGTCTGTAAGTGTCAGGGAGCAGGAATGAGTGCCATTGCTATTACAAAGGAAAAAGGGTCAGGCAAACTCAAAGGTATGAACGTGGATAAGTCACTTGGACCAGATGGATTACATCCCAGAGTCCTGAGGGAGATTGCTGAAGAGATAACAGATGCATTGGTCATGATCTTTCAAGAATCATTTGATTCTGGCATGGTCTCAAAGGACTGGAAGATTGCAAATGTCACACCACTCTTTAAGAAGGAAGGAAGGCAAAAGAAAGGAAGTTATAGGTCAGTTAGTGGTTGGAGTCTATTATTAAGGATGAGATTTCAGGGTACTTGGAGACTAATGATCAAATAAGTCAAAGTCAGCATGGTTTCTGTCAAGGGAAATCTGGCCTGACAATCTGTTAGAGTTCTTTGAGGAAGTAAATGGGCAGGGTGGACAAAGAAAAGGCAGTGGATGTCATTTACTTGGATTTTCAGAAGGTGTTTAATAAGGTGCCAAACACACACTCACATCGATACATACACACTCAGAAACTCAGACACACACACACACTCACTGACAAACTCACACACACACAGTCTCAGAAACTCACATACATACATACACACACCCACAAACTCACATAGACACAGACATATTCGCAAACTCACATAGACACACACACAGTCTCAGAAACTCACATAGACACAGACACACTCACAAACTCAGACACACACTCTCACAAAGACAGTCAGAAACTCACAGATAAACACACACACTCACAAACTCACATAGACACACACACTCACAAAGACACATACATATTCACAAACTCACAGACACTCATATATGCATAGATGCTCACCTACACACACTCCCAAACTCACATAACCACCCACACAGAAACTCACACACCCACATTCACAAACTCACACAGACACATACTCTCAAAGTCATATAGACACACATATTCACAATCTCACACAGACACACACATACATTCACAAACTCCCACACACTCTCACAAAGACACAGTCCCAAACTCACACAGACACACACACACACACATACTCATTCTCACAAACTCACACATTCTGAAACACGAAGACACACACACTCACAATCTGACACAGAGACACACATACTCTCACAATCTCATATAGACACGGGCACAGTCACAAGCTCACATAGGCACACACATGCTCACTCTCAATCTCTCTCTCACATGCACACATACACTTACAAACTCGCACACATTCTCACCTCCAGTTGAACTCTGTTTTTTTTGTGTTTTTCCCCGAGCTGTCACTCTGTGGTTTTGTATCGCCATGTGCTCCTGTCCTCACTCCTGCTCTGCTCCGGCCCCTGTATTACTGAGTACTCCGTCTCTCACCTGTTTCTCATTGTTACCTGTATCGCTGCCACCTGGGTCTCATTGTGTTCCACCTATCATCTGCCTCTCTGTGTATTGTCAGTGTGTTTCAGTCCTGTGTTTTCACCTGTTTGTTGTCAGATTGTGCCAGTGAATTTTCCTGAGCCTTTCCAGCATTCGTATCTGTACTCTGTCCGTCTGAATATCGACTCTGCCTGTTTCCCGATTCTGGTTTTTGGATTTCTCTGGATGTTTTGATCTCTGTCTGAACTTTGACGCTGACTTTGTTTGCACCTTGGGATTTGTTACTTAGCAGTACTGGGTCTGTGATTGGATCCCTGCTCCAGCGTCCTGACACACAGACACCCCGCCCCACACACACACACAATTCGGCTCTCTGCTGTGTGCTGGTTCTTCCAGGTCTTCGGTCCCTGCTGAATCTGCTCCTACCTGCCCGAGGAGACTCCCTGCAGGTCTCACCCCCACCCCTCAGACCCTCCCCAACTCTGTCACTGATCTTGCCTCTGACCACCCTCCCTTCACCAGCTCATCCTGCCCGGACCCTCATAACGCTGACCATCTCCGCTTGCCGCACCCCCCCCCCCCCCCCCCCGCCGACCAACAGCCGCCTCCTGGGCATCAGCACTGGCCACAATCCCAGCCAGGGATAGGGGCTGGGTGTCCCTCGCACGGGGACCTGACCTCTCACATCCCCAGCACCCTGCCTCAATCTTGCAAGGACAACGACTTCACCAATTCCTAGGGGCCTCGGATTCACCGTGACCCGGCTCCCGGAAGGTTCAGGTCCAGGAGAATGAGAGGTCTTTCTGGATAAGGGTCTTTGGTTGAAGAAATACAGGCATAGACTACTTTCTAAATGGGAAGCAGGTTCCGAGGTGCAAAGGGACTTAGGAGTCCCGATGCAGGATTTCCTAAAGGTTAATTTGCAAGTCGAGTCAGTGGTGAGGAAAGCAAACGCAATGTTAGCTTTCATTTCAAGAGGACGAGAATATAAAGGCAAGGATGTAATGCTGAGGCTTTATGAGGCACTGCGAGTAGTTGAAAAGAAAGGGTGTGGCTGGCATTGGAGAGGGTCTAGGGGAGGTTCACAAAAATGATTCCACGATGAAAGGGTTATCCTATGAGGAGCGTTTAATGGCTCTGGGCCTGTACTAGCTAGAGTTTAGAAGAATGAGGGGGGATTTCATTGGAGCCTATCGGACATTGAAATGCCTCAATGTGGAGAGGCTGTTTCCTATGGCTGGAGAATCTAGGGCCAGAGGGCACAGCCTCAGGATACAGGGATGTACATTTCGAACAGAGATGACGAAGGATTTCTGTAATCAGAGGGTGGTGAATCTGTGGAATTCATTGCCACAGATGGCTGAAGAGGACAAGTCGTTGGGTGTATTTTAAAGCTGAGGTGATAGATTCTTGATTAGTCAGGGCATGAAAGTGTACAGGGAGAAGGCAGAGGGATGGGGCTGAGAGGGATGACAAATTTGCCAAGATGGAATGGCACAGCATACTCAATGGGCTGAATGGCCTCAACCTGCTCCTGTGTCTGATTATCTTACGGTAAGGATTCCGGTGTGTGGAGGAGGAATTCTTTCACTCCAGAATCTCCAGGAAGATGTCCAGTGAGGTGAGGACGGAGGATTAGAGGGAGCTGTCTGACTCCTCTTGCTGGGAGCGTGAAGCTGATGAGGCTCCCGTCGGAGGGGTGGCAGGGCTGAAGCGCAAATCGCTCTCAAGGCACGGCTTGGACTCGGTGCCGATCTCCGCCAGGGCACAGACTGAATGGGAAAGGATTTGGGAGGCTGGTCACACTGGCTGTTGCCTGGAGACTGGGAGCAGGCTGTCGGAATTACTTCACATCACTGCCAGTGCTGGCACACAGTCCACAATCCAAGGTCCCATGTCAGAGACGAATTATAAACCAGAGGGGACACGTTAAACAATGAGGGAAGGGAGGGGGAAGGGAGGGTAACGGGAGGGGGAACCAGGGGAGGGGAGAGGAGGGTAATGGGAGAGGGAACCAGGGGAGGGGAGGGCAACGGGATGGGGAACCAGGGGAGGGTAATGGGAGAGGGAACCAGGGGAGAGGGAGAGGAGAGAAATGGGAGGAAGAATCAGGGGAAAAGGAGGGAGAATCAGGGAGCGGACAGGAAATTGGGGGGAATCAAGAGGAGGGGGGATAACAGGAGCAGGATTTGGGGAAGAGGTGGGGTAGGAAAGGGAATCGAGGGATGAGGAAGGGGTAATGGAAGGGAATTGAGGGGAAGCAGGGGTAACTGGAGGAGAATAGGGAGATAGGAGGGGTAATGGGAGGTGGAATGGGAGAGAGGAGGAGTAATGGTGGGGAATTGGGGAGAGGAGGGGTAATGGGAGGGAAATAGGGAGAGAGGAGAGTAACAGGAGGGGAATAGGGAGAGAGGAGAGTAACAGGAGGGGAATAGGGAGAGAGGAGAGTAACAGGAGGGGAATAGGGAGAGAGGAGGGCTAACAGGAGGGTAATAGGGAGAGAGGAGGGGTAATGGGAGGTGGAATGGGAGAAAGGAGGGGGTAACAGAGAGAGGAGGGGTAATAGTGGGGAATTGGGGAGGGGGGTAATGGGAGGGTAATAGGGAGCGAGGAGGGGTAATGGTGGGGAATCAGGGAGAGGAGGGGTAATGGGAGGGAAATAGGGAGACAGGAGGGTAACGGGAGGGTAATAGGGAGAGAGGAGAGTAACGGGAGGGGAATAGGGAGAGGGGGGGGTAATGGTGGGGAATCGGGGAGAGGAGGGGTAATGGGAGGGATAATTGGGATGAGAAGGGGTAATGGGAGGGGAATAGGGAGAGAGGAGAGGTAACGGGATGGTAATATGGAGACAGGAGGGGTAATGGTGGGGAATTGGGGAGAGAGGAGGGTTACAAGAGGGGAATAGGGAGACAGGAGGGGTAACGGGAGGGAAATAGGGAGAGAGGAGGGAAACGGGAAGGGGAATCAGGGGAGAGGAGGAGTAACGGGAGGGGAGGCGTAACGGGGATGGGAGTCAGGAAAGAAGGGCCACAGAGGGGAGACGGAGAGGAACGGAATTGGGCTGGAGTTCTGCAGAGAGCTGATCTTACAGGGAAACTGGCAAGGATTAACGTGCTAAATTTGAATGACAGAGAAGTTCAGAACTGGTCTAAGAATGTTTCTTAGACTTTGGAAACAATTCTCTGATTACAAAGGTCTTTATAACCTGATTAATAATTGACACCAAAACAAAACCCGGTGGTGAACTCTGCTAAGAAACCTGCCGCACCCCACCCCCAGCTCCCCCTCCCCACTGCCCACGAACAATATTTGGTCCGGTGAGGTCTGGAAAGGTGCCCAGTTCCTTACTTTGACAGTGTCCAGGGGGTGACCAGCCAGAATCAGACATATCCCACCAACTCCCCCGGCCAGGAAGTTCCTGAAGGGTTTCACCCGCTCTCCTCGCGGCATCTCTGTGTGTGTCTCCTCCTCACTATGGCAGGCTGCAGCCAGGACTGGTTCCCGCATCTGTGAGCTGATAAGTGTCGTCTGAACACCACCCTTCTCCTCCCACAGACACTCCCCCTGTGTCAGCAGGTCACCCCAACGGCCCTGGTTATCCAGCACTGAGCTGGGACGGTCACCCTCTCCCCAGGGCCACATGCACCCAGAGTGACTCTACAGGACAGACGGTGTACCGGGGCTCCTGTTACAACCCCGACGAAGGTTACCCGGTACTGGACTGTCAGGGTCACGGGGAGACTGTACTGAGTGTGCGGGTGTACGGGGACACAACGAGAGTGCAGGTGTATGGGGAGACCGTACTGAGCACGTGGGAGCAATGTTCCCTCTAATTTTTAGCAGTCAGTGTGCGCAAAAATCTTACATTGTGCAAATTTTTTTCCTGTGATAAAAGTATGTGCGCACTGAATGCACGCATGGGACAGTTTATGTAGCTTTACAAAATATTTGACATAAAACTGCACAGAATAACAACAAAATGACATACATAGTTAAGTCACATACATAAAAATTGCTGGTGAACGCAGCAGGCCAGGCCGCATCTCTAGGAAGAGGTACAGTCGACGTTTCAGGCCGAGACCCTTCGTCAGGACTAACTGAAGGAAGAGATAGTAAGAGATTTGAAAGTGGGAGAGGGAGGGGGAGATCCGAAATGATAGGAGAAGACAGGAGGGGGAGGGATGGAGCCAAGAGCTGGACAGGTGATTGGCAAAAGGGGATACGAAGCTGGTGAAGGGAGAGGATCATGGGACGGGAAGCCTAGGGAGAAAGAAAGGTGGGAGAGCCCAGAGGATGGGCAAGGAGTTATAGTGAGAGGGACAAAGGGAGAAAAAAGAGGGAAAGAAAAATAAATAAATAAATAAATAGATAAATAAGGGATGCGATACGAAGGGGAGGAGGGGCATTAACGGAAGTTAGAGAAGTCAATGTTCATGCCATCAGGTTGGAGATATTTAATTTTTATCATATTTAAGTCACTCAGTTATTTTTTCTCTCTCCTGTCTTTGGCATTTACCCATTCTTTGTAAACTTTATCTCAACAAATAGAACTTCCATCTCATTGATAGCTTTTGATTCTCATTAACATGTCCAAATGACATTCACCTAAACGGTTTCTCAGCTTGTTTTTGAGTTGATTCATTACACTAAGACCTCGCTCACAGTCCGCACTAGACGCAAGAAAGGTTCCCCCAATGTCCATCAACTGTGCAAGGTCACAAAACTGTTCATTTTGAAGTACAAATGCCACCATTTGAGCAAAGTTTGAAATCGGTTTGGATTTAATTTTTTCTTGCACGGAAAATTTGAAATCATTAAACTGTCTAACTATTACAGCATCTTCAGCTAGAAAATCATGATACTTTAGACATAAGGCATTAACTTGTTCATCGCCAAATGTGAGTCACAATCTGCAATTGCAGAGAAATCAAAAGCTGCCCATTCTTGTACCTCAACTTTGATCTCCTCTGGGTTTGATCGTTTTCACTCTCGTTCATCTGCACTCAACTGTAACATGCATAGCACTTCTGTAACGGCTAATGACGGGTTCTGTTGTCTGAGCTTTTGTACACCGTTCAAATGCGATTTACCTGCCAAATGACGCTTCAAAAAGTCAAGTTTCCAAATATCATCCCACTTCTTTCCACTAGCAAATTCTCCAGCAACTTTCGCATCACAATACAAACAGATAACTCCAGTTTCTGAATCATATATAAATATTTCTCGTAGCTGAACGTTCATGACCTCATGAGCTTTCGGTGTAGCAGTTTCTACTATTTTGTTAAGCCATTCAACTTTAAACAAATTTGCAGTTCTTTTGCGCTTCACGCCCTTCGCTTCTTTTGAATTCGACATAGTGAATCAATATTTTTTCCAATAAAAACTTAGTAAGCTATCTACAGGATTTGAAACAGATCTTTGTAAACTTTATGATATGAACACTGTCCGCCAAACATGGCTGCCGCCGTGATGCAGCTGTACAAACTGGAACAGGATAGGTGAGGTGACGTAAATTAGTGACGTGCATTGTGGTATTTGAAAAACCGACTAACTAGTTAACAGAAACAGTTATCTAAAAGATTCACTCACAACACGCTGGAGGAACTCAGCAGGTCGGGCAGCATCCGTGGAAAAGATTGGTCGACGTTTTGGGCTGGAACCCTTCGTCAGGACTGAAGGAGGAAGGGGCAGAGGCCCTATAAGGAAGGTGGGGGGAGGGTGGGGAGGAGAAGGCTGGTAGGTTCCAGGTGAAAAACCAGTAAGGGGAAAGATAAAGGGGTGGGGGAGGGGAAGCAGGGAGGTGATAGGCAGGAAAGGTGAAGAAGGAATAGGGGAAAACACAATGGGTAGTAGAAGGAGGCGGAACCATGAGGGAGGTGGTAGGCAGCTGGGGGAGGGGGCAGAGTGACATAGGGATAGGGGAAGGGAGGGGGAGGGAATTACCGGAAGTTGGAGAATTCTTTGTTCATACCAAGGGGCTGGAGACTACCTAGACGGTATATGAGGTGTTGCTCCTCTAACCTGAGTTTAGCCTCATCATGGCAGTAGAGGAGGCCATGTATGGACATATCTGAATGGGAGTGGGTGGCTACTGGGAGATCCTGTCTGTTTTGGCGGACGGAGCGGAGGTGCTTGACGAAGCGGGCCCCCAATCTGCGTCGGGTTTCACTGATGTAGAGGAGGCTGCACCGGGAGCACCAGATGCAATAGATGACCCTAACAGCCTCACAAGTGAAGTGGTGCCTCACCTGGAAGGACTGTTTGGGGCCCTAAATGGTGGCAAGAGAGGAGGTGTAGGGACAGGTGTAGCACTTATGCTTACAGGGATAAGTGCCGGGTGGGAGATCCGTGGGGAGGGACTGTGGACCAGGGAGTCGTGGAGGGACCGATCCCTGCAGAAGGTGGAGAGGGAAAGATGTGCTTAGTGGTGGGGTCCTGTCGAAGGTGGCGGAAGTTGCGGAGGATAATGTGCTGGATCCGGAGGCTAGTGGGGTGGTAGGTGAAAAATCTTCTATCTCGGACACTTCTCTCCCCTTTCTCAATCTCTTGGTCTCCATCTCTGGAGACAGACTGTCCACTGACATCTTCTACACGCCCACTGACTCTCATAACTACCTTGACTATACTTCTTTCCACCCCACCACATGCAAAAATGCTATTCCCTATTCCCAGATCCTCCGTCTCCGCTGCATCTGCTCCGAGAATGAGGTTTTCCATTCCAGGACATCTCAAATGTCCTCCTTCTTTAAGGATCGTGGTTTCCCTTCTGCTGTCACAGCTAAAAGATTATTTTCAATAAATATAATTATTAACTACTAGCAACACACATCAAAGTTGCTGGTGAACGCAGCAGGCCAGGCAGCATCTGTAGGAAGAGGTGCAGTCGATGTTTCAGGCCGAGACCCTTCGTCAGGACTAACTGAAGGAAGTTATTATTAACTACTACGTTATTTTAGGTAACTAACCTTTTGTGTGCACAGTAATTTCCCTTGTGCGCTGGTTGAAAAACGTGTGTGCGCACAGCTTAGAGGGAACTATGTGTGGGAGTCACGTGATGACTGTACCAAGAGTGTGGGCGTATGGGGAGACTGTACCAAGCATGTGGGTGTCATGGGGAGGTACTGAGAGTGCGGGTGTCACAGGGAGACGGTACCGAGTGTGTGGGAGTCATGAAAAGACTACTGAGAGTGTGGGCATTATGGGGAGACTGTACCAACTGTGGGTGTCCGGAAGACTATACCAGGCACATGGGTGTCCCGGGGAGACTGTACCAAGAGTGTGTGGGTGTCATGTGGAAACTGTACTGAGAGTGTGGGTGTCACAAGGAGACTGTACTGAGAGTGTGGGTGTCACAAGGAGACTGTACTGAGGGTGTGGGTGTCACAAGGAGACTGTACTGAGAGTGTGGGTGTCATGTGGTGACTGTACCAAGTAGGTGGGAATCACGGAAAGACTGTACCAAGAGTTCAGGCATTACGGGGAGATTGTACCAATTGTGGGTGTCATGGGGAAACTGTACCGAGAGTACAGGTGTCGTGGGGAGACTGTACGCAGAATACAGGTGTCACTGGGAGACTGTACCAAGAGTTTGGGTGTTACAGGGAGACTGTACCAATTGTGGGCGTCACGTGGAAACTGTACCGAGACTGTGGGTGTCACGGGGAGACTGTACCAAGAGTTCGGGCGTCACAGGAAGACTATACTGGGCATGAGGGCGTCACGGGTGTACCGTGTGTATGAGTCACCTGGAGACTGTATCGAGTGTGTGGGTGTCATAGAGAGACTGTACTGGGAGTGTGTGTGTCATGGAGAGACTGTACGAAGTGTGTGGGTGTCATAGAGAGACTGTACTGGGAGTGTGTGTGTCATGGAGAGACTGTACGAAGTGTGTGGGTGTCATAGAGAGACTGTACTGGGAGTGTGTGTGTCATGGAGAGACTGTACGAAGTGTGTGGGTGTCATAGAGAGACTGTACTGGGAGTGTGTGTGTCATGGAGAGACTGTACGAAGTGTGTGGGTGTCATAGAGAGACTGTACTGGGAGTGTGTGTGTCATGGAGAGACTGTACGAAGTGTGTGGGTGTCATAGAGAGACTGTACTGGGAGTGTGTGTGTCATGGAGAGACTGTACGAAGTGTGTGGGTGTCATAGAGAGACTGTACTGGGAGTGTGTGTGTCATGGAGAGACTGTATCGAGTGTGTGGGTGTCATAGAGAGACTGTACTGGGAGTGTGTGTGTCATGGAGAGACTGTATCGAGTGTGTGGGTGTCATAGAGAGACTGTACTGGGAGTGTGTGTGTCATGGAGAGACTGTATCGAGTGTGTGGGTGTCATAGAGAGACTGTACTGGGAGTGTGTGTGTCATGGAGAGACTGTACGAAGTGTGTGGGTGTCATAGAGAGACTGTACTGGGAGTGTGTGTGTCATGGAGAGACTGTACGAAGTGTGTGGGTGTCATAGAGAGACTGTACTGGGAGTGTGTGTGTCATGGAGAGACTGTACGAAGTGTGTGGGTGTCATAGAGAGACTGTACTGGGAGTGTGTGTGTCATGGAGAGACTGTATCGAGTGTGTGGGTGTCATAGAGAGACTGTACTGGGAGTGTGTGTGTCATGGAGAGACTGTATCGAGTGTGTGGGTGTCATAGAGAGACTGTACTGGGAGTGTGTGTGTCATGGAGAGACTGTACGAAGTGTGTGGGTGTCACGGGGAGACACTGCTGGGGAGGAGGCAGATAAGTCCCGACTGTACCAGTAACCACGGGTTCACACCGCATGGAAGCAGGCCATTCTGCCCAACCTGTCCCTGCTGACTCTGTTGTCTAGTATGCCAGTCCCATCTGACCAGACTTGTTCCATATCCCTGCAAACCTCCCCTCTCCGTGTACTTATCCAGATGGCTTTTAAACATTGCCGGTGTGCCCGTCTCAACCCCTATTTCTGGCAGCTCGTTCCGAGTCCGTAGCACCCGCTGTGGCAAAAGGCTGCCCCCTGATGTACCTTCTCAATCTTTCATGCCCCATCTAAAACCTCTAGTTTTTCCACACCCTCCCCGGGATAAAGACGATGTACTTTCACCCTCTCTGTCCCTCGTGATCTTGTACATCTACACCATCAGGTCTCTCCTGAATCTCCTACATCCCAGGGAATACTTGGCAGTGAACTTCTGGTACCTGTGTACAACGCTCCCATCTGGATAGACCACAAAACTGTCTACTTCACTTTCACCGTTGCTCTTCTTCTTGAATGTGATCGTGGAACCGTTGGAGCCCGTGATTCACACTTCGGAGGTCGTCTGGTTGATTCAGCGCTCAGTTCGGCTCCGTTTCACCGCTGATCGCCGGTTGGAGCGATGGGGGGGGGGATTGAAACATCGAGGTGAATGCGGAGGGTAAGCCCGGCTGCCCGCCTCCTGCTCGCCAGTGGGATCAGCGCTGCTGGAGAGGGGAGCCGGTGTGGCCCGTCACTGTGCCTGCAGGGTGCTAACGGGGAGTTCCCGGTTTTAGATAGCGTGTCAATTTACAGTACGGCCTATGAACTTGTTTTGTCCTATAGCATTTAATACTCCGTGGTTTTCAATTTTTTTGTGTGGGGGGGTGGGTGATTTGGGGGTCGTTGTTCTGATTGCGGTGAGGGCAGATTTGGGGTTTGATAATCACGCTGCTGTTCTTTTTTTGTCTCGGTTTTGTGGCTATACGGAGAAGAAGAATCTCAAGAGTTGTACACTTTGCTAATAAATGAGCCTTTGAATAATGCTTTGTTCTACGCAAACTCTGGGTGTTACTCAGCCCCCTAGTCCAGGAAACGACCTGGGACATCTTCTCTGCACTAGCAATCCTGCAGATTGTTGCTGGAACAAGGTGCCCGAAGTTCCAAGTGCCAAGCAACATCTCACATAGCTGTAACAGGCCTTCCAGCCATTGATGTCCGCAGGGATCGTGGGGTCCAGGTGCACAGCTCCCTGAAAATGGCCACAGAAATAGACGGGATGCTAACTGTGGCGTACCGTACAGCACACTGCAAGTCACATTACAGTCGGATTAAACTCCGGCCAGACTTTACAGGGAGGATCCAGAGCATTTGGAGCTGGTGCAGGTGTGCACCAGGGCACTGCCTGGACTCCAGGGCTTGTGCCATAATCAGAGGACAGACAAGTGGGTTGTTTTCTCTGATGTAATGAAGGCTGGGGGTGGGGGGAGACCCAATAGTAGGTGTGTGGTCCTGTAATGTAGAGGGGTCAGCAGTAGAAAGGCTTCAAGTTCCTGGGCATCATCATCGTAGCTCAGACACAGGCCCGTCTACTCCTAGTCGACATGGTCTCCTGCCTAATCATTATGGACTCACATGCCCTCTTTTCATTCCATCATGGGCACTGGCCTCCCCACCATTGCTGACATCTTCAAAAGGTGGCACCTCAAGAAGGTGGCATCCATCGTGAAGGACCCCCATCACTTGGCGGGGGGGAGAGGGGAGAGAAAGGAGGGGGCAGAGAAAGGAGGGGGAGAGAGAGGGGGAGAGGGGAAAGAGGGGAGAGGGGAAAGAGGGGGAGAGGGGGAGAGGGGAAAGAGGGGAGAGGGGAGGGAGAGGGGAGGGAGAGGAGGGGGAGAGGAGGGGGGAGAGGAGAGGAGGGGGAGGGGAGGGGGAGAGGGGGAGAGGAGGGGGGGAGGGGGAGAGGAGGGGGAGGGGAGAGGAGGGGGAGGGGAGAGGAGGGGGGAGGGGAGAGGAGAGGAGGGGGAGAGGAGGGGGAGGGGAGAGGAGGGGGAGGGGAGAGGAGGGGGAGGGGAGAGGAGGGGAGGGAGAGGGGAGGGGAGAGGAGGGGAGGGAGAGGGGGAGGGAGAGGGGGAGGGAGAGGGGAGGGAGAGGGGAGGGAGAGGGGAGGGGGAGGGGAGGGGAGAGGGGAGGGAGAGGGGAGGGGGAGGGGAGGGAGAGGGGAGAGGAGGGGGAGAGGAGGGGGAGAGGAGGGAGGGGGGAGGGAGAGGGGGAGGGAGAGGGGGGGAGGGGGAGGGAGGGGGAAGGGAGAGGGGAGGGGGAGGGGGAGGGGAGGGAGAGGGGAGAGGAGGGGAGAGGAGGGGGAGAGGAGGGGGAGAGGAGGGGAGGAGAGGGAGAGGAGGGAGAGGGGGAGGGAGAGGGGGGAGGGAGGGGGAAGGGAGAGGGGAGGGGGAGGGGGAGGGGGAGGGGAGGGGAGGGGGAGGGGAGGGGAGAGGAGGGGGAGAGGAGGGGAGGGGAGGGAGAGGGGCAAGAAAGGGGAGGGGAGTGAGAGGGGAAAGAGAGGGGAGGGGAGGGAGGAGGGAGAGGAGGGAGGGGAGGGAGGGAGAGGGGAGGGAGGGGAGGGGAGAAGAGAAGAAAAGGCGGGGGAAACACAGGAAAAAAGC